>NC_081180.1:239457310-239613084 GCF_029867415.1 Vicia villosa | reverse complement strand
TGAAGAAGTCTATGTCAAACAACCCCCGGGATTTGAAGACTTCAAGAATCCTTCACATGTCTTTAAGTTGAGAAAGGCTCTTTATGGATTAAAGCAAGCACCTAGAGCATGGTATGATAGACTTAGCAATTTTTTGTGTGAAAAAGGTTTCGAAAAGGGTAAGGTTGATAAAACTTTGTTCATTAAGAAAATCAAGAGTAACACTTTATTGGTTCAAGTCTATGTTGATGATATCATTTTTGGATCGACTAACAAAGAAATGTGTGAGGAATTCTCATTGATAATGCAAGGAGAATTCGAGATGTCTATGATGGGAAAGATGAACTACTTTCTTGGACTACAAATTAAGCAACTCAAAGATGGAATCTTTATCAATCAATCCAAATATTGTAAAGAACTATTAAAGAAGTTTGATATGGACAATTGTAAAGCAATGAATACTCCAATGGGCTCCGGTACATATGTTGATCAAGATGAATCCGGTACTCCAATTGATATTACCAAGTATCGAGGTATGATTGGTTCTTTATTGTATTTGACGGCAAGCCGTCCTGACATAATGTTTAGTGTTTGTCTTTGTGCTCGCTTTCAAGCAAATCCAAAGGAATCACATCTTATGGCAGTTAAAAGGATCATGAAGTATCTCAAAGGAACAACCAAGGTTGGCTTATGGTATCCTAAAGGTAGTGTTTGCAATTTAATTGGTTATTCTGACGCGGATTATGCAGGATGTAAAACTGATCGTAAAAGCACAAGTGGTACTTGTCACATTCTTGGAAATGCATTAGTATCATGGGCTTGTAAAAAGCAAGCATGTGTTGCTCTTAGTACGGCCGAAGCAGAATACATAGCAGCGGGTAGTTGTTGTGCACAAATTCTTTGGCTTAAGCAACAACTTCGTGACTACGGACTTGATCTCGGATGTATTCCTCTTCGATGCGACAATACAAGTGCTATAAATATTACAAAGAATCCGGTCATGCATTCAAGAACCAAACACATAGACATTCGACATCATTTTCTTCGCGATCATGTGCTTAAAGGAGATGTTGAAGTCACTTTTGTAGATACTCATAATCAACTTGCGGATATCTTCACCAAGCCTCTCCCAAAAGAATCGTTTTACAAAATTCGACGAGAGCTTGGAATTCTAGACGAAGGTGATGTTTAAAATTTATTCGTCATTCTCAAACATCAAAGGTACACGTTTCTAAAATTTTACAAGTTAAAAGTACCTTATAAATGTTCATTCATTATGACTTGGTAAATATGTATGATATGTATGCTTTATATTTCATAAAATAAAAGATTTTGGAAATTTTCAGTCCAGGAACCGGTTCCCATGTAGGGACGAACCGGTTCCCCATACTAATTTCCAGAGGCGTGTTTTCTTTGTGTCTCAGGAACCGGTTCCCATGTAGGGACGAACCGGTTCCCATGTACTTTTTCTAGATTTTTGCTTATCTTGTTATGTGTGGTCATGAAGGTATGTGTGGTCATTATTGTTTTGCCTTATTTTTTCTATTTTATTTATTTTAGTTCAAATATATGTTATATCACTTCACACCACACATTTACACTCATTCACTCACATTTACTCTCATTCAACATTCATCTTCATCTTCTTCAACCTTCCACCTCCATTGTCAACCAAATTCAAAGCTCCACTATCTCACCATAACTATCAAAATTAAATACCCACTACCTCAAAACATTATATAATCCTCCACTCTTTCACACAATTCACTCAAATTCTTCTCCACTCACCAAATCCTAAAACCTCAACTTAAACCCTAACTTTCAACTCCTTTCAACAATGGCACCCAAAGTTTCAAGAAGTTCAAAGGGAAAGAACAAAATGGGAGAGACAAGTGAAGATCCTCAAGAGATCCAACCAACTGTCAAGAGTCGGAGACTCACATTCAACATTCGGAGTCGAAAACTCCTTGCGGCAAAATACGGTAAACTACCCGATTTCCCTAATCACAGCTTCAATTTTCCGGGTAGACTAGCTAATGCAGGGGTCGCTAATTTTGTGCTTGACCATGGTGATTATTATCCGGATTTGGTTAGAGAGTTTTACCACAATCTTAGGATAGTAACCGATGAATTTGATGATTTCACATTATTGTCAAAAGTTTCAAATAAGGATATATGCTTAGATGTTGAGGAATTTGGAAGAGTGTTAGGAATTCCATCTCAAGGCTTAGTGCTCCTTCAAGGTAACATACCGGAGGATTGGCAACCGTATAGTAAGATTGATGTTTTTGTGGATATGTGCCGACCAACTCAACGCGACTCAGTTCGCCAACAGCTTGCTATCAAGTTTAACATGTTCGGTTCAAGCTTATCGGTGAGTGATAGGATGCTCCATCTTATCATTGCTTATGTTTTATTTCCAAAGAATTCTAACCATTCCAGGGTCAATGAGTTCGAGTTGATGGTTTTGCTTGCTCTAAGGCGTGGCATTGAAGTCAATTGGGCGCTTTCAATCATGCGCCACATGCAGCTTATGGCTTCCCTTAAAGGAGGCTTACCTTATGCAAGGGCCATCTCTCATATTGTTCGGAATGCTGGTGTTCTCCTCCAACGGGAACCAAAGAAAAATATGGATGAACAAGAGTGTGCTATCACCACCGCTACCGCTCTTAAAAATACAGGAATAGTTACGGATCGTGAAGGTAGATTCGTTTACAAAGTTGATTTTGAGCCAGCCGTGCCACAAGATCCTCAACCTCCCGAAGGTGGATACACAATATATATGATGTTTGCCAAGCTTTGTTCTATTCAAACATCCATTGATAACAACAAGAGGGAGAATAACTATGAGCATAACCTTATGAGAAGACAAATGCGGGAAATTCAACGAACTCAAAGGCGTATCTTGGCTCATTATGAGGGAGAGGAAGGAAGTGAAGAAGAAGAAGAACAAGAGGATGATGATGAAGAACATATGGATGAAAGTGACTAAATTATGTGCCTTAATTTCTATGTAATGTTTTCTTTCTATTATTCGTTTTTTACTTATGTTTTCTAGACAATGTTCCATTTATGTTCGTGATGTTTAGGACTATTTATGTTTTGTGTTGTAATCGTAAAAAAACTACGTTTCGTATCGTTTAAATCATGTTATGTTTGTAGTATTTCATTTTTGTGTTATCTTTGTGGTATTTTACATTGTGTTATATTTCATATACTTTTTCTCTTTTTTCCCATCCTTTTTGATAATAACAAAGGGGGAGAAGAATATGCATGTATTTTTGTTGTTGTTTTGTTTCAAAGAAAAATGCAGGCCATTGTTAAAATTATCAAATGAAACTCATCACCATAAATCAAGGAATCATGGATTTAGGGGGAGTCTCTAACATAGGGGGAGCCTTGCAATGTTCAACATAATTTCAAAGCACAAAACAACTTTTTCAAAACATTTTCAAGACTTGGTTGTCATCATCAAAAAGGGGGAGAATGTAAATACAAGCTTCTCAAGCATAGTGTGTTTTTGATGAAGACAATATGGACATCAAGCTTTTATAAAGGATGTGCAAAAAGAATTTTAAGAATCAAGCAAAAATACATCATTTCAAAGTCTTGAAGAAATTGTGAAGATTCAAGGATCAAGCTAAAATGTCAAAGGTATAAACAATACTCACTTTGACATATAATTGTTCACAAATATATTTTCATGCATATCATAATCATACTACAAAGTGTCATCCTTCAAAAGTTCATTTAAAACCTTTTTCATAGTTAAAATTCAAAATAAAGGTTTTAGGAACCGGGTTGTCCCTATGGGGGAACCGGTTCCCAGCATTCTCAGTTTTCAGCATTCTGTGGTTTACTATGGGGAACCGGGTTGTCCCTATGCAGGAACCGGTTCCCACGTTCAAAATTCAAATTTTCTGCTGTAACGTTCAGCAGGAACCGGGTTGTCCCAGGCAGGAACCGGTTCCTACTGAACCAGTGTGTTTTTTCATTGCATGATCTTATTCAAACGAATCCATTTTGTTACCACTTGATCATTGCATTGTTTCATGGAAAAATAACCATTCAAAGAGGTGTTTAACACACTATAAATACTACATATTTCAAAATCATTATTCACCTTCTTCATTAACAATTCATAAACCATATATTCTTCATCTGTCAATATTTCCAAGTGTTCATCAAATCTTATTTTCAAGTGAAACTTTCTATACACATTTTCATTGAGAAATCCATTTAAAGTTTCATGCATACATTGTGAACACTTATATTCATTTTGAGAATTGTTTATTTGAAGAAGAAGATCAATCCAAGATTGATAGTGCTATACAAACTTCATCTAAATCTCTTGTAAAAGTTCAAAGAAAATTATCTCCTTACTATCCAGGATTGTTGGAAGTAAGTGGTGTGTTTGAAGAGGATTGTTCTTCATTCACATTAGTGTTGATTGATCTTAAAGGTGTTAAGAACCTTTGATCACCCTATAGGTTAGATAGTAGGCATAGGCTTGTACAATAATTCTAACTATAGTGAAATCTCTTTCGTGTTTGAAAGGGGACTGGAGTACTCTCGGATTGTGAGGGGAACCAGTATATATCGTTGCGTTCTTTACTTTTCCGCACTTTATTGCATTCATCACCATTACCAAAGAAAAGAAAAGAACCTTACAAAAACCTTCAAACACTTAACCAAAAATTATTAGAAGTATTCTCATAAAACCGATTAAATTTTTGAAAACCTAATTCACCCCCCCTCTTAGGTGCAATCTTATACTTACACGTGTTGCTGCACACGCGTGCCCGTGTTGTTCGTCTGCCTCTTGATTCAAAAACTTGTTTCTGGCCACTTTTCCACACGGTCTGTGTCTGTGAACACGGGTGCCCGTGTAGATGCTCTGTTTCAGCTCCAAAATTGTGTTTCCAGCCACATTTCAACACGGGCCGTGTTGCTACACACGGGTGCCCGTGTTGACCTCTGAAATCAGCTTTCCCGGCTTCTTTTCATCCACTCGTGCCCGCCACAAGTTCCTATTTTCACATGCATCAACCTGGCCAAAACACTAACACTACCAAACAAAGGCATAAAGAAGATCTTTTGACATAAACTTTAAACCAACTGCAATGCAATACTACAAATTAGTAAATATGATAAACTTAACTTAAAAAGCAATAAAACACCCTAATGTGTTACCGAGATGATAAATTTGTGCCGGATGAAAGACAAAACTTAATAGAAATGGTGACCGATCACAACCCCAAACTTATCTCATTGCTTGTCCTCAAGTAATGTATTGAGACTAAACAGAGGTCACCCACGAATTTCTCTTCTCCACAATACAGCTTGTGTCTTTCGCAACATGGATTTTTCCTTTCCGATCAAGCTTCCGGTTTCCTGAATCGAACTATCTACCACACTTTCACATCAGAGGGCTTCTTTACCTGCAAGCTTTTTCACACTCTCACCAGATCTCTCGGGGTTAAAGTGTTTGCACTCACAGTACCAAAGTATGCAATATTAACTCTTAATTTTGAATTTACTCTATCTTCACTACACAAACAGATTCCACACACTTTATGAGGTCTTTTGGGTTGTAACGGGGCTTAGGTGCGGTAGGATAGACAAACGGATGAAAAAGAAAGGGTTCGGATTCGACATTCATGTTATTTTCTCTTTTTTTTTCACTAATAACCTGGGGGTTCACTTTGATTCTTCACTCAATTTTTTTCTATGAGCATGTTAGAGTCTTTAGTCACGACAAGTGTTTTTCTCTTCTTTTTTTTTTTACGCACTTGCTCTCTTTCTACGAATTGCCACCCCAAACTTAGCTTTTTGCACACTTTATAATTTACAACAATCATGCCGAACAAGGGTAGGAAGTGTATAGTTACGGATGAACAGGGGTTTAATTCAAACAAAAAGGCTAAGGCTCAATGGGGTTCACAAAGGATAAACATAAAGTAAAGGATGGATAGAAAGGCTAAGGGTTAAACAAACAACATGCCTCAGTGTGTGTCCTCATGTTGTGCTGTGTCAAAAGAACATACGCAAAATCAGAGTGATAAGGTCATACCTGACTGAACTCTCATGATGATATTTTAGTGTTTGGCCTTTGTACTCTCACCATGTTGGTTATGCTTACAAGCACTGAAGCCTCCTCGTGTCATGTGGTTTCTTTTCCGACTCGGGTATACCATATAACCATTTCGGTCCGGTGTTACCAAATCGCGTCCAACCTTTAATTTTATCATTTCATGGCTGCATCAACTTCCGGGGTGCCTCGGGAGATCAAGTATGGGGAGTATCTTTCATCCACTCGCTATCAATCTCGGGTTCATCCAACAACTATCTCTCACTCTGTAACACAATGGTATACCAAAGACGAATAGAAATGCTAAAAACAAAATAAAAACAGAAACAAACGAAATGCAAGAAAACCCCCCCACACTTGAACTAAACATTGACCTCAATGTTTTAGCCCACTGCGGAAAGGACTCACATAGGGTACATCAACTCCAGCTGCCGCTTTCAAGCTTTCACCAGAGAAATCCCCTATTTATTACCTGAAATAAAACAAAACAAAAAGACAAATTAATTATTAAAAGTGTGGGTTGCCTCCCACAAAGCGCTTCGTTTAACGTCGCATGGCTCGACGGTCCATTACCCTTTATTATGGAGGGTATTTCCTTTTCTAAGCCTTGTTGCTTTTCACTTCCGCAACCACGAACTCATGAAGATGAAAAGCATGGATAACTTTTCTCTTCAATTTACTTCCCAAATTCTTCTTGACTTCCTTAGCTTTCTTAGGACTTTTGACAGCTACATAAGTTGGTTCCACCCGAGAGGCTATGCTTGAAACGTTTTCTTGGAGCTGTTTAGGCTTTTTGTATTTTTCCTCACTTTCTGTCATACCACCAGAAGTTTGATCATTTACAACCGCCCTATGTTTCTTAACTCCTAACATCTTCAAGGTTACTTCTTCATCAAAAGATCTCAGTGTTAGTGTCCCTTTTTCAATGTCGAGGTTGCAGCGGCCTGTCGACAAAAATGGTCTCCCAAAAAGGATAGGAGTTTCTTCGTCTTCCGAAATGTCCATGATGTATAAAAGAAAAAGAAAAGAGTGTTGTTCTTTCATTTGAAGATATTCATATAGATGATGAATGGATAACTGAAGATCTCAATGAAGAATATATGCAACTTGAATTTAATGTTGAGCAAGATGATGTTATTATTAATAATGTTTTAGAAGCTGATGTTGTTGTTACTAATGTTGTGACATACTTGTGGTGGAAATGCTGAATTAGGTGGAAGTGAAACTTCAAGAAATCTAACTTTGGCTAAAGATTAAGAAGGTGTTTCAACTGGAGTAGAGTTTGATGACGATACTCAAGATACTGATGAAGAAGATGGTGATGATATTGGTGGTGATGATTTTGCTGAATACTTTGTTATTTTGTTTGTTTTATTGTTAATTTGTTTTGCTAATAAATTTGTTATGGAGTATGACATTTAAGTTTTAATGTTATTATATATATTTGTGTAATATATGAGGACTTTACAAGTTTAAAAATATAGGAGTGTGTCATATATATGTCACTTATAGGTTTTTGAAAGTAATTTTTTAATTTTTATAGACTCGTATGAGTTTGTGAGTCGAGTCTGTGAGTTGAGTTTACGGACCCTTTACAAGTCTGAGTAGATTCGTGAGTTTAACAACCTTGGGCGGTAAGCATTAATAACACTAAACCTTTATACCTTATCTAATTTGCTTGATCATATTACAAGTTTTTCTTGGAAAATTCCGAGTTTGTATATGATACTTTTGATCATATAAAACCTCGTAATTATAAACAATCTATTCATTATGATAATTGGTTAAAGGCTATGAATGCACAGTTTACATTATCTAATAAAAAATGGATTATCACAAAGTTACCACTACATAAGAGACTTACTAGATGCAAATAAATATATTAAGTAAAGTATAATCCTAATGGACCCACTTAAAGGAATAATATTAGATTTGTTGCAAAAAGTTTCACTCCAATAAAAGATATAAATTTCTTTGATGCTTACTCACTTGTTGCTAAATTACCAATTTGATTACTAGTGCATCTTATAAAATTAGTTTAATCCTTAAATAGATGTTCATAATGTCTTTTTACACATAAAATTAAATGAAGAGGTTTATATGCAACTAATTTCTTGCATTACATAAAATAATCCTAATAATGTTGGTAAATTCCTTAAATCCATCTATGGACTAAAACAATCAATTAGGTAATGGTTCTCCAAATTTTCCTCTACTTTGATTTGAAAAAGATATACTCAATCTCCTTCTAACCATTCCTTATTTATCAAAGAAAATAATTCTTTCTTTTTGGCTATTTTAATTTATATGGATAATGTTTTAGTTATAGTAAATAATTTACAAGCGATCATTGCCATTAAATAATTCTCGAACAACACTTTCAAAATCAAAGATTTGAGAAATGTAAAGTTTTTTTTAGGAATTCAAGTAGCACATCTCATGCCAGAATTCCATGTGCGCCCAAAAAAATATATTATGGACCCCTTTTCAGAAACTGGATTTCTGGATGCAAAATTATCATTCTAATGGTGAAAGACATTAGACTCATAACTTTTTTTGGTTATTCCCTTTTAAATCCTACTGCGTATAGGACATTTGTGCTATAAGACACTTAAAATCTTGTCCAACTCACACTATATTCTTACCATCCACATCTCACATTGAATTCAAGATATTTTGCGACACTAATTGAGAAACACATTGTGATACAAAGAAATCAATAACCACATTTAACATATTTCTCTGTGATTCTTTAATTTATGGAAATCTTAGAAGTAAATGGGAATTCATGTGCGCCAAAGAAAATATATTTAGACCTCTTTCAGAAATTGTACTTCAGGATGCAAAACCATCGTTTCAATGGGAAAGACATCAAACTCATTAAATTTTTTGTTATTCTCTTTTAAATCCTATTGCATATCAGAATTCACATGCAAACTCAATAATCTAATCAATACAAGACCAAATATTAACTTCCATGTTAAGGAGCCCAGCCAATTTATGAGTTATCTAATAACTATTTATCACAAAGCTACCATTTGTGTTATAATATACTTTAAATCTTGTCGAGTGCAAGACATCCTGTTACCATCCACATCTCACATTCAACTCAAGACATTTTGGGACTCTAATTAGGAAGCATATCGTGATACAAAGAACCCATTAAATGTGTTTTGCATATTTCTCGGCGATTCTTTAATTTATAGAAATCTTATAAGTAAGCAACAATTTTAAGAAACTCCTCTAAAACCTAATATCGAGTAACAACGTCTCCAGTTTGAGGATTGCAACAACTAATCTATCTTCTTCAAGACTTCAAAAAAACAAACACTCAATTATCATTAGTTTATTGTGATAGTCAATAAACATAAACATGTTATATAATCGCAAATTCAATATTCCACGAATGAATAAAGCACATTGAATATATAACAAAAGAGACAAATACCATATATATGAATAATACTTTAGTAAAATTGTATTATAGAATATTTTGAACTTACTCAGAATATCAACCACAATTTACACCTTTATTTGGAAATATAATCTCACAATCATTTCAAATGGAAATGTAAACTCACAATAATTTTTAATTACTAGTAACCATAATAATAATTTTTTGTTTCTAAAGGAAAAATCCCCCATTGTTATTACACACATAACATAACCGTTTGTACGGGTATAAAACGCCAACACCGGTGCGTTTAGCATTCTCCATTTTTCTTGCGATTAAATAAATCTCTCGAGATTTTAGGGATTCGTGTTCACTCTTGCCGCTCTTGCACCTCACTCACTGATTTCAATCTTCAACTTTGCGCAAGGTAAAGTTCCCCATTTCGCGTTCCTCTTTCTTTCTCAATGCTAATGATCCATGAAACAATCAACAATTTGATTCTAAACCCTACGAATTTCGTCTCTTGATTTCGATTTTTCGCATAGTTTTTTCTCAAATATTGAGCTAGAAATGATGTTATTATATGCTGTGAATGTTCTTTATCAATAATTTTATGATTCGTTCAACTATGATGAATTTTGTTGTTATTGTTATCTTTGGCAGTGTTGTTTAGTTTGATTGTTGTGGAAAAAGTTGAATTGGTTTGAGAGGAGAAAATGCGGAATAAAGAACCGGTGTTGGATGATGGGGAAGTGGTGTATGAGGATGGTCCGGGTTGTGGGTGGAATGATTTTGAGGATGAGGATGTAATGCAGCAGACATCTTCTATTCATGATGATGAAGCCAAGAAGCTTCCGTATGTGGGTGACAAGGTAAGGCTTTGAAACTGGTTTCCTTGATTGTCTAGAATTAAGGGTTATTTGATTGAGGGCTTAAGTTTTGCGTAACTGTTTGGGGAAACTTATTCAAAAGTTGTTTTCAGCTTATTTTCACAAGTTCTCAAGATAGCTTATTAAAATAACTTATAGTTTATTTATAGGAAAACATTCTAAATTTATTTTATCTGAATAGGATTAGAAATGAAAATATTAGAGTGTTGGGATAGCACCTATAATAGAGAAGATGGTGGAAAATAGACTTAGGTGGTTTGGGCATGTAGAGAGAAGACCTGTAGATTCGATGGTAAATAGAGTAGATCGGATAGAGAGAAGTCAAACAACTAGAGGAAAACTTAGAAAGACTATAAGACAAGTTATTAAAAAAGTTCTCGTGATTAACGATTTGGATGGAAGCATGGTTTTGGATAGAATATTATGACAAAAGTTGATCTATGTAGCCGACCTCACTTAGTGGGATAAGGCTTGGTTGTTGTTGTTGTTGTTGTTGTTGTTGTTGTTGTTGTTGTTGTTGTTGTTGTTTTGTTATTGAAATAGCTTATAGATCATGATAAGTGTTTGTGCTCTAAGCTGTGAATAAGCTGTTTATCCCAATAGGGCCTATATGTATATAGTGCTAATAGATTCCCTTCTCTTATACACCTGAATTTGATGAAGGATTTATTTGAGCAAAGTGCCACAAGTTGTTAAACTATAAAATATAAATGGCATTACTTTAGTGGGAGGGGTTGAAATACAATTTTATTTTAGTAATTATTTCAAGGATAAAGATTTCATGTTGTAAATTGGCAGGAACCACTATCTAGCTTGGCTGCTGAATATCAATCAGGCAGTCCTATCTTACTGGAGAAAATCAAGGTTTGATTGGTCAAACTCTTATCTCTATTATCTTTTGTGTTGTCTCGTATCATATCATATCCTAGCATATTGTCATATTTCTTGAATCTTTCTCTTGTTTCCCTTATTACAGGTGCTTGCTGAGCAATATGCTGCCATTCGGCGTACTCGGGGAGATGGAAACTGCTTCTTTCGAGGCTTTATGTTTTCATACCTTGTAGGTTTTGTTGTTTCCAGTTTAGTAGCATCTTCTTCTACTTTAAAATTGGATGGATATTCTGGCTTGGGTCTTAGGGAGTATGGAATAAAACATTCCAGATTTCCAGTAATTTTAGTCAATAAACTAATCTTCTCTATCTCTCTCTCTAGGAGCATCTTTTGGAAGCTCAAGACAAAGTAGAAATTGAACGCATCAAAGCCAATATTGAGAGAAGTAGAAAAGCACTTCAGACCTTGGGTTATGCAGAATTGACTTTTGAAGATTTTTTTACGGTAATGTATCAATTGCATTCTTCATTTCTTGTGTTTCTGGGGTTACGTTATTGCTTACTTTATACAAATATCTCAGATTTTTTAGCCTAAGTGAAAAATGCTCCAAACATAGGCAAATTCTTCCCTGGTATACATAATAATAATCTATGCTAACCTCTAGACTAGTCGAATGTAGCTACTATGACTTCCATATGCCTTCTGTCTATCTAGCCTTGTACTATAGGAAGTATTTGAATATATCTTCCATCTGTGCAGTTTTAATTTGTTTATTGATTGATATAAGAATTTGAATTTATTTTTTACGCTTATGTTTTCTACAGTTTAAAGAAATGAGATAAATTATCCTAATTATCATGCAGTGGCTTATTATCATCTTCGATGTCATGTCACTTTTTCTGTATATCCTTCTCTCCCTTTGAAATGATAATAAAGGATGTTCACTTTGAAGCGAGGTTATTGTGATATCATATAGAAAACCAATAACTTACTAGAGTAGCAACAAAATTTAGGCCTCTTAATGTTACGATATGGAGCTATGAAACATAAGAAATTGGCTGATCAGGGCTATGTTATGGGGAGTTTTTTCAAAAAGTTGGGAAATCATACAATAGAAAAAATATAGGCTGCATTTAAAATTTTAAATTCAATCTGAATTCTGTATAAAGTTTTCTATTTATGGGAAGAATTCGGAAAATTTTCTGGCTTCTTCTCTGTGACGGTGAAAGTATAAACAAAGCATTCCAGAGGTTAATAAGTTTACATACAATTATTTTCCACATCTAAGGATATAAATTTACCTTTTACTATCTCACTGTAAAAATATTTCAGCTATTCCTTGAGCAGCTGGAAGATGTAATTCAAGGGAAAGAGACTTCCATAAGGTGTTAACTTTTTCCTTCACCAATCACCATGAATTTGCATTGACTATTCTGAACTGGAAGCATGATATATTGTCAGAATACTCAGTTATCACAATTTTCTGTTTTCCAGCCCTAATTATTGTATTTGAATATATTATATCATCACAGTCATGAAGAGCTTGTGCTTAGAAGCCGAGATCAATCTGTATCTGATTATGGTGAGTGATTTAGACCTGTCTCATTTCCTGATCTCATTTCTTTCATTTTTCTTGACAAAATGTTTTGTTTAGTTGTTATGTTCTTCAGATTTGTTACTTCTGCTGCAATACAAAACCGCTCAGAATTTTTTGAACCTTTCATAATGGGTTTAACCAATACATCAGTTGAGCAGGTTGGTTTCAATGCTAAGAATTTTTTCCATCCTTCGATAAGTTGCTTGTAAAGTTGGCTTAAGTCATCTGATTTTAATGTTCCCCATCTCTTTCATGTTTTTGTGGTTCAGTTTTGCAAATCAGCTGTTGAACCAATGGGAGAAGAGAGCGACCATGTGCACATTACTGCCCTTTCAGATGCATTGGGTGTTCCCATCCGTGTTGTGTACCTCGACCGCAGCTCATGCGATACCGGCGGTGTCAGTGTAAATCATCATGATTTCATTCCATCTGCTGGTGATCTCCCAAGTTCAAGTGGTAGCTCTGAAAAGAAGAATCCCTTCATCACATTGCTATACCGTCCCGGTCACTATGATATCCTCTATCCAAAGTGAGGGTGCAGACCTTTTATTTGTTACTTTTTCGGCGATCTTTTGAGCAGCAAACAACTATAGACTGAGGTTGGTTGTTAAGAAGGGCATATATACTCACCATGTCTTGTCTTGTTAATGCTGAATGGTCAAATATGTCTGGAATGTTATAACATGTTTTGAAAGTTTGATCAACAAAGTAAGCCAACATTAGCGCATTAATAATCAAAACTCACCATTTTATGTTGCTTCATAATTTATCGGTCATAATTTCATTCTTCCTGATATTTCTGTGCATTGGGAGTTATTGAGTTTTGATGACATAGCTTCTAGAATGATGCAGATTAAGACTAAACCAATTTTATCTTAGTTAATTAGATTTTATAAGAGTTTGTCAAGAAGAGAGTTAATAAGCGGTTTAACTCATTTTTGTGAGGTAACTAGAGAGTTTAAAACCTTGTGTATTAGTACAACTTAAAGGGTAAAAAAATACATAAATAGATGATAATATACTATCTTAAGGTTATAATGCTAAGTTACTATTGAGCTGGTACTTCAAAGTAATTAATTTTATCATTTATTTATTTTAAGTATTCTATATATGGTCTTTGAACTTTGAGTTCTTCTATGTGTTGCTTTTCAATTTCAACGTTATTGAAATAAAGGAACTAGGTTTGAATTCTATAAACGGTCTTTGAACTAGAGAGTTTTCATTTAAAAATGTTTTAAAAGTATTTTTAATCTTTCGACTAACATGTCAAAAAGTAAGTAAGTAAAAGTATTTTAAAAACCTATAGGCTTGTACACATAATATGTATTCATGGAGATTCACCTGAATCCGTTGAGTTTAACCAAAAAAAATACCCTTTGCCTTAATTTGATTTGTATTTTATTATTTGAAATTTGAAATGTGCATATAAATTTTTTGAGATTATTTTATTTTATCATTAATAATATAATTTGTTAAGAAAAATAAATATTTCTATTAAAAAAAATTTAGTCTTTTACATGGATGACGGGGGACGAGGATACTCGAACCAAACTCAAATCTGATTGAGATAGATTTGAGTTTTAATTCTTCATCTCCGTTAGTAATTTGAGTGGAGAAGAGAGTATCTTCAAGGATTCACATATGAAGAGGTAAAAACTAGTGATGAAAAAATGGATCTGACCCGTTGAGCATGTCCGTTTTATCCGCACTTTTATGCGGGACAAACTAATATTTTAAGCCTGCACCCTCCAATATACTTGCCTCGTCCCGTCTCGTTTTTTTCGGACTTTTACGGGCGCGGACATTAACATAGAAATTTATAATTTTTAGACTTAAAATTACAATGTTTGCGGCCCCGCCTCGTCCCACACTCAATTTTTATAGAACGTAGCAAAATTTTAGACCCGCACTCTTTATCATGCTCCACTTTCTTTTTCTACAAATTTTGGCTGGATAGGTCTAAATGAAGTGTAGATGCTCGTTTGCTACCTCCAGTAAAAATTGTTGTCGGGTACCATGCCTACTAATAAGTCCACAATTTCATGGTGCATTCCATCTCAAATCGTACTCAATAACATATATTTTAAAAACAAATCATTTTTTTTAAAATATTTATAAAATACATATATAAAAATATCCATTGCTATCTCAAAAGTATCCAATGATAGTTTGTTAGTAATGTTGACGCTCCTAGTCTTCACTTCACTATCTCTAGCAGCCATTTACAAACAAATGCCAAATAGTACAATTGTCGATTACATAAAAGTTTTTTAACAATGTTAGGTAAGAATTTGACAGTGAACTAACCCGATGTAACACTTGTAACATTAGGGATCAAAATTAAAACTTTAATACATAATAATCAATTAAAATAAAACCTTAATTAAATATTAGGGAACATTTTCAACAAACAAACTAGAAAAAAGAAAAATACACATACAAACCCAAAACCAAAACATCCTTAAAAGCAAAAAAAGAGATTAATTTCCATTAAAAATGACTTCCCCCAAAAGTTGCTTAGTGTCATTCATCAAAGAAGGACTCAACCTAAACATGAGAGTGCAAAACTCCATTTCACTAAGAGCTCCATCTCCATCCATATCACCTTCTCTTAACATGCAAGCAATCTCATCATCACTCATACCTTCGAGCCCAAGCAATGCCGAATTCTTCTTCAAGCTCTCAAATGTTATCACTTTCTTCTCTCTATCCATCAACACATTGAACCCATTTGCCAACTCTTTCATAAACCCTTCACTCCCTAGCTTCTCCATCATTGAAGGGAAGAAGTCCTCAAACACAACCGATCCACCATTCTTCTTTGAACTTGATGATGCCATTGTTGATGAACTCCTAGAGATTATGCAAGAGAGGAAATGAAAATTAGGTTAGTGTGGTGATGTATAGTGAGGACAATGATTTGTTGTGGGAAGTGGATTTACTATATATAGAGTTAGATTAGGAATAAAACAAATGAAGTATATAAATGTTTGAGGAAGGAGTAAAAATTAAGGTTGTGGCTAGGCACAAATGTGACATTTAGTGACCTTTTTTGTCTAATTCTTGGAAGGTGCGTGGGAAGTTCTATAAGGTGAGTGTGACATAAGGGTTTTCAAGGTACAAAATGGTCAGAATCAATCAATCATGGGATTAGCATTTTCCTTTCTAAGACATCAATTTTTGTTAGTTTGCATAGGTTGTAGGTTATAGGTCATAATTAATTAATCATTCCAAATGAATGAATGACCTTACCCTTTGAAAATGAACTATTGGGGTTTAAAATGTGAATGTTATTTTTATATTTGATGAAAAATGATAGTTGAATATGACTAATTTCAAAACTCATCAATATAGATGAGTGCATATCATAATAGTCACCGCCAGCTTTAAGGAAGTGTAAGACGGACTATCACACATGACTTCAAAATTTTCAAAGTTAAACAATAGATAAATAGGATTTTATAAATTATTTCTCAAGTTAAATCTTGAATAAATAGAACCTCTATTTATTTTGTCATAGGTAAACTATAACTAACCTACACACGGCCTTCAAAACTTTGAGACAATTCTGATAATAGTACAGATGATTTTGCTTCGCTCACCTTGCTCTTATTAGCGGTGAAAACAGACTAAATCTATCTAACATGTCTATTTTACTTGATTTTTTATGAAATAGATTAAAATTTTAAACTCACACTTTTTAAAATATTTGTTTAGTCTCATCCTATTTTTTACGAGTATTACTAACAAAAGCGGGCAGATATATCTAAATCCATCCCGCTCCATCTTTAAATAACTTTGGAAGTAGATATAACATTTTACTATAAATGTGTAAAATTATGAATATGTATGAGAAATGCTCTGTAACTTATTATTTATTTGTTGGAGATATCCATTTATTTATTAATTGCCAACAAATTACTCATGTCATAAGCATTTTTCTTTAGAAGGCATCAATTTTTGTTACATTCTATAAATAGTATTTCTTTTGTTTCAATAAAAAGAGTACTATATATTTAATAATAAAACTAAAAGGTAACATTAATATTTTATTAATTTTTGGGGTAATTGATAATTATTTTAAAAAGGTTTTAATTTAAAGTAAAGACAATGACAATTTAATATTTCCACTTTTCATATACTGCTTTTTATTTATATTACATGATATATCTTCTTTTTGTTGTTGTTGTTGTATAAACCAAACGACACATGATATGGGCCACAAAGGACCCCACAGGAAATTTAGCGCTACAACATTTACAATCTCAAATTGAGCTGAAACTGAATTGTGTCAACTCATCTCATTTAAATACTTAGAAACTAATATCATATGTGTATTTTTTCTATATATTTTATTTTACTTATTCTTTTTATCTTCTTTTATTCACATTCACGTTTTCAAAATAAACTGTGAGAAAATTTATTTTATTTATCAAGAAAACATTTTAAAGAAAAAAATGAATGAGAAAATTTTAAATAGAGAGAAAATAAATATTTATATTTTTTTGGTAGAGGTATTCGCATTATGGTTTGGACCCAAGAAAAGTTATCCGATTTAGAAATAAAATTGGACATTATTTCTCCTTGTTATCCCTACTAATGGTTTAAGCTAACATATGTCCGTGGTAGAATATCATACCATACTTAAATAGTGGCTTATGATTCCGTTATTTTCTGTTGACCAGGGTTCTCCTATTTGCCGCAAGGCGTGCTTGGATACATTTGGGGAACACACTATTAATTGCAAAGAGCTTCCAAGATTCAAAGACTGACATGATTTTGTTAGGAATGTTCTATTTGATATATTTAAGTGTGCGGGGGTATCTGTGAAGAAAGAGGCGCCTGCAAATTTCTTGACTGACACACAAGATGAGAGATCGACTCTTAGGCCAACATATATTTTCGTGTATGGACAGATAGGAAAAAAACATGTATGTGTAGATTTGACCAGCGTTTCCTCACTGGTGGGACTGGGGACTGTAGGTTTTACTGTGGGACAAACAACTTTTAAAGCTGGTTCAAGTAAAGTGGTCAAGCATGTGAAAACATGTTCCGACAATCAGCATGTTTTTATGCCATTTGCTACTTTTGGTCTTTTAACCCCATAAGCTGTAGATCTTTTACAGAGAGTGTAACGTTCATACATAGCAATAGCATTATTGTGTTATCTAAGGGTCTGTTTGGTTCAAATGAGGGGGAAGGGAGGGGAGGGATTTTAAAAGAGGGAAGGGGAGGGGAGGGGAGGTGAGGGATTTTTTTTAATCAGATGAGTGTTTGGTTCAAAATAAGAGAGGGGAGGGGAGGGGAGGGGTTTTAATTAAAAATATGTTTGGTTCAGGAGGGGAGGGGAGGGGTTTTATTCATAAATTACATTTTTACCCTTATGATCTTATATAAGTGATATAATATTCAATATGAAAAATTCATAAATATTTTTTTGGTAATAAATATTTTAATATTGAGGGACTTAAACGTTATAATTTATTATAACGTTAATAAACTGAGTACACTTGATTCAGATTATAACTCTCCGGCACAAATGAAACTATATGCTAATAACAATTTTTAAATAGTGATGAATCATCTAACAAAACAAATACATAAAATAAGTTATTGTTAAAACTAATAATTTAAAATTTTTAATAAAATAAATAAATAAAAAATAAAATAAAGTGAATGATTTAAAATTTGATATAAAAGAAAATATAATGAGATAAATAACAAAATTAGAAGAAAAAATGAACATAAATAAACATTAAAATGATTATAAAAATAATGCAATGATTATGATTTGTATTAAGTAAAAAAAATTGAAAAAATATTGAAGGTGGATAATAGTTATAATAAGTTGATGGAAATAATTGAGAAAAATCACATAGAAGAGAAGCATTAAACACAAAAGAAAATAAATAATTTTGAAATATTAAAATTAAACTGAGGATATTTTAGTAAATATAATGACTTTTTACGTATTAAAATTCAGATTCCCTCCCCTCCCCTCCAAATCCCCCAATTCGGAGGAACACAAAAAGTGAGGTTTGGAGAGATTTTGCTCCCCTCCCCTCCCCTCCCTTCCCCTCCTTAAATTTGAACCAAACATAATTAATTAAAAATTTCCCCTCCCCTCCCTTCCCCTCCCCTCCATTTACCTCGAACCAAACACACCCTAAGACAATGAATGTACTATTTAAGAGGAATGATTTTGTCACATAAGATAATGAATGTACTATTTAAGAGGATTGATTTTGTTTATTGCAGTATAATTTATTGTCTGTTTGCTTACTATGCTGTATAATTAAATTGACTAACTTGTGAATTACGCATTGGAAAATAACAAACTTAAATCCAAAAGTAAATCTATGAAAGACTATTTATCATAATTAATATTTGATTTTTGAACTTATTAATGCAAAACACCTATTTTAACCTCTACTCTTTAAAATCAAAATATTTTTGGTTGTACACTTCTATTTATTACAAGGGTATATAGATATTGCTCGTACATGATGACATCAACATACGTTGCTCGGAGATGACATAGAATATACGTATCAACTCATCCTTGTGTTGATACAGTAAAATAACTATATATTTTCGTAAGAGTTAAAATATTTATATAACATCATATACAACATCCTTCATTCATAATTATCAAATTTTGGAACTTAGTATTTAACATGAGTCATTCTACTGTACATACATATTTAGTTTCGATCCTATGTATTGAGTTTTGTTATTTCAGCACCAAAATTTAGATAAGCCTTAAATGCATTTTTTTAGGTAAATTAGTGAGTTTTTAATTTTCGTCTTTATAAGTTTTTTTTTTAAATTTTTATATGTTATTTTTTGTTTGCGGTCTAGTCTCTAAAGTTAAAATCTGTAAAAAAATTTATAGATTTTCTGTGAATTTTAATTTTAGCGACTAAAACGAACGAGAAAGTAAAATATAGAGACTCCGAAAAAAAAAATTACAGTAACGAAAATAAAAAATTTGTTAACAGGAATCAAAATTACATTTAAACTTTTAGATAATTATATTTGATACTGTATATCAATAATATATTATTGTTCTATCTTTTTAATTTTTTAATCTTTTATATATATATATATATATATATATATATATATATATATATATATATATATATATATATATATATATATATATGACACTTTTTTATTACTCAAATTTGAGTGTCCAAATATCATTTCTCGTATTTTAGGGATTGTTCATTTGGTTTATTTTGAATTAATTAATTTACTAGAAGACATGTTCAAAAAGACAATGGAAACTTGTACAAGCACATTTATTAACTTTTAGAGTCCTTTATATTAAAAGGCAATATAGGTATTGCAAAAAAGGACTATACAGGTTTATAGTAAAAGAAATAAATAAATAAAACAAGCAAATAGGTTTACAATAGCAGCTTCATAATGTCCTTTTTCACTTCGCATAATCTAAATAGATCAGGACATTAGTTAAATATTTAGTAGGGCACCGTTAAAGAATGTTCTAAGAATATTATCTAAGAATTTCAAATAAAAAAATTATTATTTTTTTTTAAAATTAAATATTTCAAAATTTATATATTATATACAATTTTTTCGTAAAAGTTTTATTTAAAGTATTAAACAAAGATCATGAAATGGTAATTAGTATTTTTTTTTTTAATTTAATGTAAAGTAATGTTTGGAAGACTGAAGGAGGCGGAAACAACCGATCAAATGTTCCAAATCACAAGAGAGATAACTTATAAGAATGAATTTTGATTCATCGAGAGTTTGAACAATATCTTGTGTTATTAATGATAGTTCATTACTTGATATATATAATGGAAGAAGTTTGCCATGTATAGTAGTCATGTTGGGGTTGATTGAAAATATATATGTTGAATAAGTCTCACATCGTTTAATTTTGTAAAGAAAGAGGAAGTCCAATGCTACATAAAGGATTCAAGTTATTCGTTACAAGATATACCAATCAAACGCACTTTAAACTTGCATTTCACTTATAATATTTTCTCTTATACATTTGTGTTAGAGTTTTTGTGAGGGGTCGTAATTTTTTCTCTGATTTTGGAGTTTTCACATTAAATTCTTGTGTTGTTATTTTATTCCTTTTTTTCCATACATTTGTTTTTCCTAACAATTGATATAAAGAGCCTTGATTTGGTGGGATATTTATTTTTTAGTATGCTCTGTGGCTACAGTTTTGTCTGATCTCGACATCAAAAGAGAAACTTTATACTCTGTTGGTCGAGTTTTGTTTTTGGTGCAGAAAAGATTTTAGCTGCAATGTCAAGTTTTTCAAGTGCATTGAATATTGAATTAGAGAAATTTGATGGAAGAACCAATTTTGACTTGTGGAATATTTAAGTCAAAGATGTATTAATACAATTAGTATTTCACAAGACATTGAAAAGAAACATTTACATCATGGACAACGAAAAAAGTGGGAGCACTTCTACGGAAAACACATATGACAACGGTTGTGAAATACATATAATGATGGTTGTATGTCCGTTGTTAGGTAGCATGTGATTGTAACTATGCTGCTTTCCACCACGAGCGTGTGACCGTGGTGATAAATTAGGTAGCGCGCTACCTATCACAATGATTATGTTAAACAACCGTTGTGATATATATATATATATATATATATATATATATATATATATATATATATATATATATATATATATATATATATATATATATATATATATAAAGGTCATGGGTTCGAAACCCAACAACAACACTTTATTTAGAATAACATTAATATTTCACCTCGGTTATAAAAGATAATCGTTGTGGTATATATACATGAGTTTATTATGAAATATCTGGATTGCTTATTTTTACATATCCCTCAATAATCATATACAGCCATATTAAAATTGATGTAGAAGGTAATAATCTGATAAATTAAACAATTCTTGAAAAATAACTTAAACGAACCACTGTCTTTCAAATTACACGTATCTCGTAATTTTTCTATCGCTCTTTAACAATGCTCGGAGTTCTTGAAAGCAACATTTCATTCTCTTCTAGTTTATTTGCAAAGCATCAATATGTTGACTAATTCGGAATCATCATCATCACTATCATCGTCACTATTTTAATCGATGAAGATGAATATTATGATGCCAGTGACGATGATGAGTGGGAATCTCTCAACAAATTTAATATTTTGCAATATAAACTATAAGAAAACGAATTGTTTCTTTGAATGATTTGGGGCATTAAACCAATTTCTATGTGTAAAAGAGCGAGAGATGAATTATGAGATGCATGCAATTCAAAAAACATTGATTCATCTAAGTTGGTTTTCAAATATAACTTAATTTTCAAATTATTATTTTCTAAATCAATTTAAATGAATGCAGGTTCAGTGAAACAAAAAATCTACATACAACACAATAAACTCAACTGGATCTTCTGTCAATCTACATAAGAAATTAATGCTGGAAGATTCACAAAAATCAAACATTGTTAAGTCGCAAGAAGGTTTTTCTTGTGACTTAGCAATATTTTGCTCTTGTTCTGAGAAACATTTATCAACAACAACAACACATATCAACGAAACAACAACATACAACAACATTTATCAATATTTATCAACAAAACAACAACAACAACATATAACAACAACATATAACAACAACATACAAACTTGGGTTAATTTTTGAACCACACCCATAGTATGCGCTTTCTTGAGTTAATTTTTTCATTCACCTTTCCTACAAGTCAAAAAACACCATGCCAAATGTAAACAAATTTGGAAACATAAACTCTTGAACTAGATTTGGAAACATAAACTCTTGAACTAGATTTGGAAAAATAAACAGCTTTCAAAAAATACCATGCCAAATATAAACCCTCTATAATACCAAATTGAATGAATAGTTTGAGGAATGACGTACTTTGAAATTTCTTCAATTGTAATGAAAATTAGAACCTATACAAGAAAAATGGAAGAAAGCCTACGAAGAAGAGGAAGAAAGATAATGAATAAAGAGCATTGAACTTGATTACCTTTTAGTATGAAAAAGAAGAATGTTGATTTCTGCATGTGGAATATGGAAGAAGAAGATAGAATATTAGGGTTTTGCTTTGAGAGAGATGACATCTAGTCTGTTAAGAAACGAGAGTTAAATTCACTTATATATAGGTAAAATATTTCACCACAGTTGTATTATTAGAACCGTGATGAAATGTAATGTCTTTCACAAAGGTTTTTTTTACTAACCATGGTGATATATATTTTAATTTTATTATATATATATAATATTATAAGGACAACACTCTTTGTAACGAAAAATAAAGTGTATTCATGACATTTATATATATAATTATGAAGTGTGTCTTCATGACATTTATGATGTCATAGAAAAGGATGAGTTATTGCTAGCGGGTTAACCCATGAGCATTGATGTAAAGTGTATTGTAAGATTATGTCGATGGTTGAAGAGCTTCCTATCAATATGGAAATTGCACCATAAGTTTTCACTCTGGTTTTTCACATGTGAAAATTCTTGAAATGGTTTAGCTTCAAGTAAATATAAACTTCTTTAGGTGGAGTATGATAGGTTTTAAACTATGATTGTCGGTGAAGACAATGTGGAATTTTTTAGAGTATTGTAGTTTCAATTGACTATACTATTTATGGTGAAGTATGATTGTTGGTTAAGGCAATGAAAGTTGATATATTATTTTCAATCAAAGTGGATAATGTCGGAGTTAGTTAAAAATATACATGTTGAAAAAGTATCACATCGCTTAGTTTTTAAAGGAAGAAGGAGTCATGTAAGATGTATCAGTCAAAAACACTTTAAGCTTGTTTTTAAATTTTTATATTTTCTCTTATATTATTGTGTTAGAGTGTTGTGAGGGGTAGTTAAATATTTTCTCTAGAGAGTATGAGTGTATTGAAGCCTTGGGGTGGTTAAAGATAGCCTACGTGTTGTCACAATTTTCACATAGTGTTATTCTCTGGTTGTCATTTGACAAAGATCATGGTTTTTTCTCTAGTTTTGGAGTTTCCATGTTAAATTCTTGTGTTGTTATTGTGTTCCTATTTTTCTTTATGCAATTATTTACCCTAACAAGTCATGCAAACTTTGATAGTTAATTTCACCATGCAAAAGTATGTTAGTTATTCTAACTATCTCTTTTAACCATCTTTTAACTAACTTATCTAACTATTTTAATTACATCAAAAAATTCTAAGCATATCACTCCAATGTCCTCGACAAGATCATGGTTGAATTATGGGTGTAACATTGAGCTTCGACTTGAAGTCCTGGAACATGGCATAAGAGAAATATTTGATGAGAACATGTGAAACTCGTGTTCTTTCTGGTATATGTTGGATTTTGAGTTTGTTGGTTGCAACTTTTTCACGGATAAAGTGAATATCTAATTCAATGTGCTTAATTATTTCATGGAGCACCATATTATGAGACACCTTAACTGCACTAATGTTGTCGAAAATGAGAGTTGGAATTTGATATTTGACATATAGTTGATTTAACAAAGATTTGAGCCATAATAACTCAGAAGTAATGTGTCCAAGTGCGCGATATTCGGCTTTAGTACTTGAGCGGGCAACTAAGGATTGCTTTTTGGAAGTCCATGAGATTAGATTAGGATCAAGATATATGCATGAGCATGATGTAGATCATCTTTCAACCGAATTACTTATCCAATCTAAGTCACTATATTCTCAAAGAGTCCCTATATCTAGTAGGTGACCGACTAGATCTTAAACACGGATCTGATACCATATTAAAAATGAACTTTGATTCATTGAGCGAATTTACACAAAATCTTGTGTTATTGATGATTATTCATTACTTTATAAATTTCTTATTATTATTTTTTAATTTCATAAACAAATAAGTTAATTTATTATGTATTTTATTGTATTTGTTTTTAATAAATCAACTAATATTATTATTTTTAATTTGAAATTATAAACACTTTATTTTCTCTAAAATTTGTTCAAATTGAATAACACATAAATTAAATATAATAAAAAAGAATAAAAATATAAGAATTGATTTTTTCTTTATCAAAATGAATTATTTACAAATTTATTTGCGTTTTCTTTCATAAAATAACTATATTTTAAATTGCACAATATTACAAGTTTGTCATATAATACAAATAGTACCACTTTATTTATTTATTTTCATTTTCTATTTTAAAAATCAAAATCTCTAAAATCTATTTTTATATTTTTAATTTAAAAACTCATAAATAGACGATAGTTTTTAAAAAATTGTTTTGGAAAAATTAGATTAAGAAACAAGTTTAATTTTTTTGGAGTAAATAGACTTTATTATTAACATCCAAAAACAGTTTAGTACACGCCGATCCTTAGATCCAGGCTGTAACACCCCGATATCCGCTGCACGCATCAACCGTGTCGGCCAACCGAGCATGTTACCGGCTTAATCAATAATCCCCCCTAGGTCCGCTTATCGGCTGCCCAGGAAATATTGTTTTTGCCTCCCACAGGAATCGAACCATGTACCTAGGGGTTAAGTACATATTCATAGCAATTCCTGCTACCACTTGAGCTACTGTCAAGTGGTAGCAGGAATTGCTATGAATATGTACTTAACCCCTAGGTACATGGTTCGATTCCTGCGGGAGGCAAAAACAATATTTCCTAGGCAGCCGATAAGCGGACCTAGGGGGGATTATTGATTAAGCCGGGTAACATGCTTGGTAGGCCGGAAGCCCTGCGGGGTAAGCGGAAATCCAGGGTGTTACATTAAAAGGCGCCTTTTTAATGTAACACCTCGATATCCGCTGCACGCATCAACCGTGTCGGCCAACCGAGCATGTTACCCGGCTTAATCAATAATCCCCCCTAGGTCCGCTTATCGGCTGCCCAGGAAATATTGTTTTTGCCTCCCGCAGGAATCGAACCATGTACCTAGGGGTTAAGTACATATTCATAGCAATTCCTGCTACCACTTGAGCTACTAGCTCAATTGGTAGCAGGAATTGCTATGAATATGTACTTAACCCCTAGGTACATGGTTCGATTCCTGCGGGAGGCAAAAACAATATTTCCTGGGCAGCCGATAAGCGGACCTAGGGGGGATTATTGATTAAGCCGGTAACATGCTCGGTTGGCCGACACGGTTGATGCGTGCAGCGGATATCGAGGTGTTACACAGGCTACAAATTGATCCAATAAAACACAAACTCCACAGCCTCTACCTATGGCTCATAACAATTCAGCAACATGAGAACTTAGTTTACTATGTGGAATGCATCTATACACTATTATATCCTGTATGGCCCTAGTGATGTCGCTTTTAGGAAAGATGTTAGTGAAGACAGCTTCATTTCTACTCATCCATATTTGATACATGGTCTCTGTCAGTGTCACTTTGAGTATTTGCCTCCGCCAACCTTTCTTTCCACTTTCTTGAATCAGCCAGTGCAGCTCTTGCGGCCATTGTCGAATGTTTCTCTCATATCGACTCCATTCCAACATCTTTTTCCATATTCTATGCGTCCACCTGCAGGCAAAAAACAAATGTTCCAAGGTTTCGGGTTGGTCGCAAAAACAGCAAGTGATTTCATTAATAAACCCGAATCTCTCTAGCCTTTCCTTCGTTGGTAATCTCCCTTTCAAAATCAGCCAAAGAATGAATTTTGATCTCGGTCGAGCGTGGTTTTGGAAGAACAGTTTCTTCCACGGAACATCCACTTTCTCACCCCTTAACTCATTATAAATTTTAGCAGCCTTGAGGAAACCACTTTGATTAGCCAAATTCCAGGCTGCACAATTCTGAATCCTCTCTCTATATTTCAAAATTCTGTTTAACATCCATGATCGAGTCTTAGTTACATTCCATTGTAAAATAGGAGTTCCGTTCATAAAATACGAATCCAGCCATCTAATCCACAGTTTATCCATCTTTCGGTGAATATTCCATAGAAGCTTTATCATCATGGTCGTATTCCAAGTCTGTAAGTCACGAATACGAAGTCCTCCAGCATTCTTTGGCTCACACAAATTTTCCCAAGCCACATAAGCTTTCCTCCCTTCTGCCTTTGCCGACCATAGAAATTTTTTGCAAATACTTTCTATCTTAGCTATCACTTTCTTTGGGATCGGGAACGCTTGCATCCAATAATTTGAAATGGCCATGAACACGCTATTTATCAGTTGTAGGCGCCCCACATAACTGAGCAGCCGCACTGACCAATGTTGTATCCTCTGCGTCATTTTATCAATTAAAAGCTGGCACTGTGCAATAGAGATTTTACGGCTTGACAGTGGAACCCCCAAATATCTTACAGGAAGCATCCCTTCCACAAAATGTGTTAACCTCAGAATTGCTTGCTGATTCTGCATATCAACCCCCCCGAAGAATACTTTGCACTTTGCCGGATTTGCTTTGAGTCCAGTCGCTTCAGAAAACAGATTGAAAGCTTGCATCATCACCTGTACTGATCGAACCTCTCCTTTAGAGAACAACATTAAATCATCAACGAAGCATATGTTAGTGATGTTCAATCTAGCGCATCTCGGGTGATGTTTGAATTCAGGTGTTTCTTTCAGTCCAGCCAAGCATCGGTGTAAATACTCCATTACAAGAACAAAAAGCAACAGTGAGACAGGATCACCTTGTCTCAACCCCCGCTTTGCCTTGACAATCCCACTCACTTGACCGTTGATGATGTATCTGTAGGATACAGTGCGAACAGCCTGCATAACCCACGTAATGAACCTAATTGGAAAGCTCATTTCGATCATAATCATCTCTAAAGCATCCCAATTGACAGTATCGTATGCCTTTTGTAAATCCATTTGAATTGTACAGCTAGGGGTGATGTGTTTTCTGTTATATCCCCGTAACAATTCATGCGTCATAATAATGTTGTCATGGATCGTTTTCCCCGGAATGAACGTTGTTTGACTGTCATGCACAACCTCTGTTATCACTCTGCTCAGCCTGCTTGTCAAGATCCTAGAGATGATTTTGTATATAGTGGAGCAGCAAGCAATTGGCCGCATATCCTTCATATTGCTTGCATATTTTATTTTGGGAATGAGAGTTACAAGGGCACAATTTGCAGCTGCATACATTCTATCATTTTGAAAATAATCTTGGACAGCTTCAACCACATCATGTTTTATTATACTCCACCCTGTTTTAAAAAATCTCGCATTGAAACCATCATAACCAGGAGCTTTATCATCTCCCATCCCTTTTAAAGCCTCCCAGATTTCCTTCTCAGTCACAGGTTATATAAGCATATTCTGGTGAGTCCACCCCAGCTGAGCCCCTTTCCTCAATATAGAAATATCTACCTGTTTCCTACTAGGTGCTTCTGTCCCAATGAGCTGCTCATAGTAAGTTAAGACTTCTTTCTCCAAATCCTCAAAGTTCGAGTTGTTTCTTTTTAAAATTAAAAAGAAAACAGTTATACAAAAGTAAATCAAACAATCTTAAATCACTCGTACTTTAATTCAACAATCTCATTCACAAATGTGAGTTCTTACATCATATAATAAAATTTAATATATGATTCATCTTCGGCTCTTTCACCGAACTAAACTAGAGACTCTAATATCAGTTATTGTTGTGACAGAGCTAGAATCTCGATCAAATGTATTAGATTTTATATTAACTAGACGGTTCATCCGTGCATCACATGATTATAAGACAATGAAATTAATTTATAATCACTTACAAAATATATTAGATTCATCTCTAAGTCAAACAAAGTCAAATTATAACATCACTTATTTTGTCAAAATTATTATATAAGAATGAAATATCTATTAATGCTTGAATTAAAATGTTATAACATTGAATAGTAAAAAAATAAAATAATAAAAACAACAAATAATATGAATTAATTTAATTCATCCTCTTTCATAACCCATCATTTTCTTAAATATCTTTACCAAAAAAGTAATATTATGTAGTGCTTAAGAAGAAATGGAAATTGCATATCAGACCTTTATGAATAATTGTGAGATAATGGATTAGTGGGTTATACAAATGATGGCTTAGATAGCAAGCATGCCAGGAAAACTGTTTGTACCATTATTTAGCAATTTAAAATTAATTAATTATTAATAAATAATTGAGAGTTATAAAGACTATAATAATAATAATAATAATAATAATAATAATAATAATAATAATAGTAATTATTATTATTATTATAATAAATAAAAATAAAAAAACCAATTATTTAACCATGATTTTTAAAGAAAACCACGTAACATAATTTTTATTCATTTTTCATTAGTGGAATTTATTAATGAATATTTGGGAGCTATAAAGGTTAAATTAGAAATAATAATAAAAAAATCATAACCATGTTTTTATATATAAAAATATGTAGCATTTTCTTTTATCATTTTTTAGTTAGTGGAATTTATTATTAATAATTTAGTATTAATTTTTTAATGAATAATTGAGAGGGATATAAGAAATTGGTTAGTGGAATTTATTTGTAATTATTAATTTAGTATTAATCTGTTAAAATATTATTTTGACAGAAAATTTTAATAAGAGAATTCATAAGATTATAATTAAGTATAATATAATATTTTAATAAAGTATAATTGTTTACTCCATATATATATATATATATATATATATATATATATATATATATATATATATATATATATATATATATATATATATATATAAGGTTAACACCGCATAACAAAAACAAAACAATGAAAATGATGAATTGGAAAAGAAACAAAACTCAAAAAAACAAATTAGAAAAAAGATTTACTATCTTTATGGTCAAGGCTTATACTTTGTTAGTTTCCTTTCTGGCAAGTCGTCTGTATATTGATGTCTATATTAAAGTAGTTAAGGAAGCTGCCGAAATCTTATGGCTTTTTGGATCATACAAAGAAAAGAAACAAAAAGGTTAGATAATAGAGAAATTTCACGTAGTTTTCACAACTTTGGACTTAGCTTTGTGGTCACTCAGATTCTGACTTTGATGCTTTGGATTTCTTCACATATGTGGCTTCTATGAAAGATGGCATGACCTAATTATGCACTCTAGACTAGTTTTATGTGATAGCATGTACTTTTGGATGTTGGGCCTACAATGCTTCCTAGAGAACCGTGATTCATCCAGTAAAAAATTTAAGGACTAATTTAATAATAATACTACAACAACATCTGAGTTTTATCCTGCTAAATGAAGTCGGCTATACGAATTAACTTTTGTTAAAAAGTTCTATCAGGGATCATCTATTTATCCAAATTATTAATTTTGAGATATTTCTTAATAACTTCTCTTAGTCTTTCTAGGTCACTCTCTTCCTTTAATTGTTTGTCTTTTCTCAATCTGATTTACTCTCTTTATCACAAAATCTACATATCTTCTCTATACATGCTCAAACCACCTAAATCTATTTTTCACCATGTTCTCTATTATAGACGCTACACCGACGTTCTCTCTAATATTTTCATTTCTAATTTTATCCTTTCGAGTCTTACCACACATCCACTGCAACATCCTCATTTATGTTACACTTACTTTATTCTCGTGTTTATTTTTAACCGTCCAATATTCGGTCTCTTACAAAATCGCAGGTCTTGTCGCAGTCCGATAAAACTTTTCCTTTAACTTGAGCGCTACCTACCTTTGAGTCACATAAAACACTTGACGCCTTTCTCCATTTCAACCACCCAGCTTGAATTCGATGACTTACATCCTCTTCTATTTCTCCATCATTTTGTATTACGGACCCAAAATCTTTAAACTGTGTGACTTGAGGTATAATATGGTCTCCAACTTTCACCTCTAGGTTAGAAACGCTTCTTCTTTTGGTAAACTAATATTCCATATATTCCTTCTTACTTCTGTTTAGGCGAAAACCTTGCGTTTCTAAAACTTGTCTCAAATTTTTCAACCTCTCATTTAAATTCTTCTTTGACTCTCAAAGAAGGACTATATCATATGCAAAAAGCATGCATCTCGGTGCTAACTATAGGATGTGTTTCGTGAGTACATCCAAAATTAAGGTAAAAAGATACGAGCTTAGGGTTGAACCTTGATGCAAACCAATTGTAATGGAAAAACTGCCTGTCTCTCTACCATGTGTCCACACAAAAGGAGATATGTACCCCTTCATACATATCTTGGATAACTCTAATATATGCAATCCTAATCCCTTTATTCTCTAGGAATTTCCACAAAAATTTTCTAAGCACTCTATGATACGCTTTATCCAATGTGAAACTTGGATAACCTGAAAACTTGGAATCTTTCTAATAAATAACAACTCAATTTTTCTTTGAATATATTGAACTATAAGAAGACATGACAAGTATAGAAATGTGAGTGAGAGAATGAGATAAAGAGATCACCTAAGGTGAAAGCATGATTGCAATTATTTGTGAGATAGGTAGACCCAATGATAAATATTATTATGAATTTAAATATGCAAACATAATATTTTGTATTCTTCTCCAGACACCACAACTAATACCTATCTAAAAATATTAAAATTGTAAGATGATTGGTATGGATGAACTTCTCTATGACGAGTCATGCACTTAATATTACATAAAAGATGATATTATATTCCGTTGATTCATTTATCATCATTAAAATCCCTTTATACATGTTTGACATATAAAACCACATTCTCTCACTTTTTGATCATGACAACACATCTCTTAGAAATGTGACTTATGAGAGGTTAAGATAAAGAGAATGTTTGGGGTGTCAACTATATATATGTAGCATACTCCCTATTGAGAGTATACTTATCTCTTTTTGGCATAATAAAAAAGCACGGAAACAGATAGCCACATAAGCAACATATAGAATACAATAGAGAAATAAGAAAAATAAAAAAAAAGCATGGTGACACAATTTAATCAATGTATGATTGGTTTATTTTGGTTTATTTTAGTTATTCAAAATAAATTTTTGTTTGGAAGAGATTTAGTATAAGTATTTGTCATTTGATTAGATGGTTACACAATTTCAATTACACAATCCTTTTTTTAGACCTCAAAATGTGAAGACAAGATGTTGTAAGGTATTGAAGGGAATCAATCATACCTCAATATTTTCTTTCTTCTACTGACTTTGATCCATTATCTTTATCTATGTAATATAATGTACTCATGGGAACTAATATTGATTTTTCTTTTTTCATTCCAAATATTTTAAAGAGTTCTTTGCAATATTTAGCTTGATTTATGCAGGGACTTCTTTTGTTTGATAAGTTTGTAGTCCATGAAAGTATCAAAGTTCACACATAATTGACACTTCAAAATCATTTTGCATCATATTTAAAAATACCTTAAATTAAAATACATCAGTAGCACCGAATATAATATCATCATTGTAAATTTGAACAAGTAAAATGTTATGTTCAGAATTTTTTATAAACAAAGTTGTATCGACCTTTCCATTTTGAAATTGATTTTCAAGCAGACACTTTCTCTAACACTAATACCAAGCGTGTTGAGCTTGTTTTAAGTTATAAAGATACTTTTTTTAACTAAAAGGCATGATTAAAAGAAGATACATTTTTAAAATAAGGAGGTTGATGAACATATACTTCCTTTTGGATGTTGTTGTAAGTGCGAAAGCAAGTACGTAAATTATCATATCTATAAGGACTGGTTGTGTTTCAAAGACAATTCAATAGCTTACGTGATTCTAAGAGAAAGGTTGTTTAAAGTTGTTTGTTTGCAAAAATGAAATAAAATAAGTTGATATTTTGGTGTTAACAATGAGAAAAAATTTCGGGGGTAAATTTCATCATCCTTATCCTCACGTATAATCATTGATCAATAACATGCTCTTCTACTCAATTATTAATACTCTCACATGTTGCTCTCATTGCAACTAATCTTCGAGTCAACGACGTGATATCAGTCGTATTACCTAATATACTATCTATCGTTCTATTAACCAATACAACAACACTAATTTTTAATAGTGAATGCATATATCAATGTACCATTTCACCAATATCGTTATTCATGTTGATATTAGGCCTAATTCTCTCTCTAGACATTAGAATCCAAAAAATTGAGATTTGGATCTAGTAATGACCAACACCTCTTGTATGTCAAGTCATACCATAAAAATATGTTTTAGATAGAAAATTCAAAACAGGCATTAAGAATGAAAAATCATTAATATTAAAGCTTAAGTAAAATCACATATAACTCCATGAACATAATTAATACATGACTCTAATGATAATTACACCTAACCCTAACAAAAGAGAATTAGTTATGCTTACTCATCATAACTTTACAATTTAACCCTAGAAGAAAGGGGTTGAAAAACATTTGCAAGGATTCCTTGAGTAGCATTTCCGCCTTCAATCTTCCTTACCTGATTATCTCCTATTGAGATTTAAGGTGAACCTACTTTCTATTTATACTACCTTGAATCCAGTGAAACTCCATTGGAACTGAAAAATGGAACCCTTATTTATTGTCTTGGGAAAGGTAGGATCGCTAGGCACACCATCCATATTTTCCTAGTGCTCCTACTTTCTTCCTTGTTAAGCAACGACAACTCACCTGCAACTTTCACTAGTCACCTTATCTCACTAGGTGCACTACCCATCTTTAACTAGCGCACAAATCCTTCCTTCATCATGAAGTAACTTATCATTAGGGTCATGGCTTAGTGAGGCTCGTTACTTAACCTTGAAGTTACTTAGCTATATAGTCTTCTTGGTTTCATGTGCTTGCTAAGCATGCATATGATCTTGGCTCATCAAGCTTTTCTTGTAGGAAAATATCTTAGCATGGTATCTGTGTTTTGCTTGATGGTTTTTCCAATTCTTTTTACCTTTTTTTGTTAATGTGCACTTAAAAAGTCCAAACATGTGTTCTATCACTTTTGATTGATAAATAGAGGAGGTTTTTCTATTGATTAATTATAAAATAAGTTAATAAGTGCCTACATATTTTATGTAATTTTGGAACTTATAACCTCTCCCAAACTTATCTTTTTGTTTATCCTTAAACAAAATCCATTCAAATGGTTCATAATTTTTTAAATGCATGTTTCATGAGAGGTTGAATGACTAGATCAAGAAATTTTGAAAAGCATTTGTTTTATGACACGATATTCTTTCCAATGAAAGTTAATAATCAAAATAATAAATATCCACAAGCCATAACATGAAGATAAACAACTTGCTTGACTAAAGTAGGATTTAAAACATGTCTAGATCAACAGTCAATTGTTCACAAGAATCATGATCTCATTGAGTATTTCTCAATGGTTAGTATTTCCCTCATAATTGGATAATGCATGAACTATAGAAACATTTTTGAATTTTATCGAAGCAATATCACACGATATATTATCAGTCATGGACCACTATGGTCTTTCTTTTTATTCTAATGTGATCAGGCTTAAATAAAACATTAATTTTTCTTTAAATTCAAAAATTCTAAAGATAAGAGAGCAAAATATTACTGGTAGCAAGTATTTATTCTATTCCTAACCAGGATACGTTCGATGATGGCTTCTAGGTTCTATTCCCCAGTTGTTGCCTCGTGTCGAACCCTCATGATTACTTGGTCAGCATTCTGGTTTCGGTTCGCTATTACTACCCGAGGTTGTTCAACAAATCTTGGTATCTATTCGGCGAACTATTGTTCTGGCACCTCCAGGGGTGGTAGTGGTACCACATGTCAAACTGGCACTCTAGGAGCGCCTAGGAAATCACTTATACAAGTAATTTGAGTTGCCAGTGTTTGGTAACTCTGGGTCGAACTTTGTATTAAGGGTCGTAAGATGGTTCTTATTTGCTACGTCAACAAATGGACCATTTCGTGATTACTTTCGTCCATCTGTTGTCTGATGACTGTGACAAAATTCATGTTGAAAGTTGGGATTTACTAGGATGAAAATCCTAAACTAGTTGGTCGTCGAAATTGGTTTCTAAGGTACTAGACATATGATAGGGTGAAAATTCTGACGCCGAATTTTCAACAAATATCGAATGACCACTATGTAATCCTGCCATAATTGTTGATGGCATTCCATATGTTCGTTCCCCGCCGATTAAAGGCATAGTAAAACTAGGCATATATGGACTTGTGGCGCCGGCCTTAGTCGACCTTGGAGTCAACAGTTGACTCATCGCTGTTGGTGGGCCATGTGATGACGATGCCGCCACTGAACACGAAACAACCTCTAATGCTTGTGAAACATTAATATTTCTTCCTGAGTGTTGTTCCCCATTTGGATTTGGATTCCTTGGATCACCCATTTTCTCCCACTTCTTAATCTCATGCACGAAGTGAGATGGATTCAACACAAACATGTCCTAACAGGTGTGCCAATTTGTTTCTCCGCAAAATAATTACTAGCCTCTTATTAAAGTTTACTTGCAGGACCGAGTACAACAATCCTAGACTTATTGTTGAGTTTCTCGTAGGAATTTGTGATCAAGGGAATATATTGTAAAAGAACGCAATGTAAAGAAGAAGTGAAATAAAATAAAACAAAAGACTTAAAGTATAAAACTGGAAATTGCTTTGAATTGAAATGTTGGAAGCAAATGTACATTGAAAACTGGAAAACTCGTTTCTCTCTTAGATGCGGGTACTTTGAGTGTAGTGTTTCAATGTAACAAATTTGCGACCTTTAAACCAAATGCAGTAAGTTGCTTAAATAGATAAAATACATATGCAACGGTCGACGATTACTATACTCCTACGTTGGGAATTCGTGTGAAAACTTCTCCCCACGTTCTGCTCCATGATATGCAGATTTGAATTTGTCTTTTGCCGCCTTTGTATTCGATGATGTCGACGTCGAACCAAGCCTTCTAGATGCTATCTTGGTCGACGTCGTTCCTTGGACGCATTTCACATGCTTCGTCGATGGCGCTTGATCTTCTCATGTAATGGGCATTTTGATAAGAGGCCACCTATTTATTTGGGCCAACTTGCCATTTTAGGCCCATAGTCCCTTTGTTGAGAAATGCTTGTCAACATGAATTATCACCATAAACAATATAAACCTCATTATCACTTGGAAGTTGATAAGTTCCAAATAAACGTAAAATACATAAGCACTTATTGACTTATTTTATAAGTAATTAATACAAAAAACCCTAATTTATCTATGAAAAGTTAGAAAATAGATGTTTGAAATTTTCTAGTAAGGATTAACTAAAAATAGCTAAAAAGGATTGGAAAACCACAATTCAGGACACAAAAACTAAGCTATAGCAAAACCTTGAAAATTTAGGCTAGCAAGGCCCCCATATGCGCACTGAGCACAATCAGAAGGTTTGAATGATATATCCAGGTTCAAGTACTTCAGGGTGAAGCAAATTTATATGTGTTAAACGTAGAGGTGGTGCGTATAGCGAGGCAAGGAGAATAGTGCCACCTGTCAAATCACTAACATTGCTTAATAGGAAAGAAAGGAGGCTTGCTAGGCTCAAGGGCTGTGTACCTAGCAAGAAGTTCAAAATCTTGCCTATAAATAGAGGTTTCAAGTTTATTACAAAGGGAGTTTCAATGGAGTGAGGTAATGCATATTTGGAGTAGGTTCACCTTGGCCTACAATAGGACAATAAGGGTGGGAACTTGAAGGCATAATCACTTCTCAAGTGACAAGGAAAATAAACTTCCAAGCTTAACTTTGTGGGATTACCGGCAGCTACGACGAGTAAATGTTGCTAAAATCTCTTTGTTAGGGGTTAGATGTAGCCATTATATTCATGTAAGAAATAGGTCATGGAATTTTATGTAATTCTACTCGACATTTAATATTGACGACTCTTTAATCTTAATGACTATTTTAGCTTTGCTACCTAAAAGTTGTTTTCATTCTGTGACCTGATTTTGAAGGGTGATTTTCATTACTAGATCCAAGATAATCATCTATTGGATACTAATGTTTAGAGATAGAGTTAGGTTCAATATTTGCATGTACTTTAGTAGGATCGATGTGGAGTCTTGCTTCTTTATAACTATTAGGACTTAATGCTTTGTGTTGATTAATAGATTGATATATCGACTATTAGGTAATGTAATGATCTGACGACGAGGAGATCGTAAGGAGATACGAATGAGAGCAATATGTGGTAATATTACTAGCTGAGTATAGAAGCATATTAATGGTCTATGGATGTGCATGATAAATACGTAATGACATAATTTATCCCTAGCAATTCTTTTTACCGTTAACACCAAAATCTCCATTTTACTTTCTATCATTTATCTACTTAAGATCTTAAAAACTGTTGAACGGTCTTTGAAACAACCAATCTCTATGGATCTTACAATTATAAAACTTTACTTTTGTCTCTCAACACAAGTTCAATAGTATCTTAATAATTTTATTCTCACAATATTTATCTCTTTCTCTTGAATATTCTCTATTGAGAAACCTTCTGAAAATTTTAGTAACTCACACGCGATGTCGTACTGGATGTTATGACATCCACAATCACATAGAATAATACTTTAAAATATAAGAGCATAAAAACAGTAAAGAACACAGCGAATTGTTCACCCAGTTCGGTATACAACAATACCTACTTTAGGGGCTACCAAGCTAGGGAAGGAATCCAATATAAGCAGTATAAATTCAGAGCTAAACTCCCCCGTTTACAACTCCTCACTTAAGACCTATCCAATGCAATTCCAATCAAATCCTAAACCTGAGTATCTCCACTCACTCCCCCTCAATCACTACAGTGATTACAAACAAACATTAATCAAATGAGAGAGAAGACACACTTCAAAAACACTCCTTGATCTGCTTAAAAGTTTCAATCAAAAGACACACACTCGTGCTTAAAAGCTTAGAGTGACAAAGTACAAAAACAACCTATTCCAATACAATCATCAAAAGACAATTGCTTGGAGTACAAGAGACTAAACACACAGACATAGAACTATGGTTCTTCACAATTAACAAATCTCTCTGCGTTCCAAATTAGGATTGTAGTATTCTTATATGCAACTCTTGGGCCTCGGGCTTTACAAGAAATAAATTAGGATTAACCAAGTTAACCTAATTCACACGTCATCAGGCTGTTACAGAATGTGCTGTTAACAAAATCTTCTAGGAGAAATATTCAGCACACAATGAAATGTTTCCTAAATTGTAGATTGAGAGAAATCAGGAAACATAATAGTAAAACCTAACAGCTCCTGCTGTCGAACATGGATGTTATGACATCGGTCATGACATTCACTAACAAAACCTGTATTAGCTTAAACATATGCAACCTGCATAACACCATATAAAGCATGTCATTACATTTGCCAAGACATTAGACACCTAGGTATGTTTAACCACAAATGCAGCCAACATGAAAACACCTACAATCTCCCCCTTTGGTAAATATTTGGCTAAAACAACTTGTCACACCATATCAGAGAAACACTTGCAGCAGAAAACACACAACCACACACAATCAAAGCTAATATAGTACAACATACCACACAAACAACATACACTACTACTACCATCAGTATGTATACATCAACCACAGCTACTGCTACTTCTACAGCAATCTTCAAAGCATATAACATGGCTATACTACCACTACAACCATACCACGTGAGCAGCTGTCAAGTATAACAGAAATAAACTGCTATACTACACACAATCAAATCAAACAGATCAACACAAAATAAGCATACCAGAATTGTTGATCACACACATACTTGTTGTTCTGGGGGTGACATTACTACTCCCTCTATTTAGCCAGAAAAGTTGCCAAAACAAACAATCCCCCTCTCTCACAGAAAAATTATGCTCTCCTTGTTTTCTTGGTTTCCCAGGTTGATTTGTGAAGCATTTGCTCTTTCAATCCAGGTTTTTGAAGCTTGATCTATTGCTAGTGGCTCCTCTCTTAGATGAAATTGATGATCAATAGATAGCTCCCTTGGGACCATGCTCCACACAGTACTTTCCTTGAATATGTAGACTTCTCTTTTCATGTCTCTAGTCCAGATGTCATTAAGGGCAACCATCATTGTTTTCTTTAGGTCAAGGTTGTGAGTACTTCAGGAAGTTGCAGATGATTTCCTTGATCTTCCAATAGCTTCTGGTTTTTGGTTCCTAACAATGATCTCCCTATGGAGAACATTTTGGATACAGAAAGATGAACATTTATCAATTCTAGAAGCATCTTTTATCTCAGTTCACACAGTTGATTTTTCAGCATATTCTGATGTTAAGACATCTGTTTTGACATTTTCACATTCCACTGAGATAGTAGTCTCACCTCCTTCTACAGCGTCGTACTTCATTGTTGTGTTCTTTCTTATAGAAGGAATGAACTCTTCTTTTCTGGGACCTTCATCTTGTTTAGGTTTCCTTCTTCTAGGGCTTCCTGTATTCCTTATAGTCTCCTTCTTATTCATGCCACAACTTGAGTGTTCAGTGTCAACACATAACTTCCGCTGAGGTGGCTTTATCTTGGCCAGATTTTTTTATTGAGGGATCTTTCTTCCGGTAGGTGCATGAGTTTCAGGACATGTGAACCTTAAGTTACCTATCTTTCCACATTGATGGCATCTCTTGGCTGAGATAGGTGTATCCTTTTCTTGATGTTTTCCGGATGTTGAAGCTTTTGATTGGACTTCTTTTTCTTCATATTGTTAGGGATGATTCTCACCTCTGAATTGCTGATATTTATGCTTTGATTACTTCCCATTGTTGTCTTATTGTTAGATCTTGTGTTTCGCAGCTTCCTCTCCAGGTCAACAATGTTTATCATGAGACTTACTCTTTCTTCTTGTAATAGTGCATATGCATTTTTATACACTGCCAATCTTTTACACAGTCCTTCATTTATTATAGATGTCTCAGAATATCCAGCAGCAAGTTCACTAATGGTGAGTTCTTCAACATAAGACTCATCATCAGGCTCATCCATTTCCTCAACAGGATTCTTCGTTCTAGGAACGGGAACCTCTAGTTTGATAGTTCTTTCTTGATGATTACCCTCAATGTTTTCTTTGGCCATGGGACAAGTAGAAGGAAACTTTGAGGTTTTAGGCTCCCATACGTAACAATTATCCTTAGACCTAAATCCCTTCACGACTTCTTCATTTTCTCTATTTGTGACAATACATTCTTCTTTAGTGAATCTGACATTTAACCCTTCATCACACAGTTGGCTGATACTTATAAGATTTGCAGCCAGTCCTTGTACCAGCAAGACATTATTCAGATTAGGAACACCGGGACATCCTGACTTGCCAACACCTTTGACTTCTCTTATTTCTCCATCACCAAGAGTCACATAACTGGTTCCATTAAGTTTGATGTCTACTAATAAGTTCTTTCTTCCAGTCATATGATTTGAGCAACCACTGTCAAGGTACCAGTCTTCCTTGGCAGGCATTCTTAGAGAAGTGTGTGCTACTAGAGCAACATTCTTAGCCACCCACTGTTGCTTCCTGTCAAGAGTATCATGTTTGGGTATGGCTTGATGTGTTTGGTTGGGATATCCAACTAGTCTGAAACAGAATGGCTTTATGTGACCAAATCTTCCACAGTGGTGACACCTCCATCTTTGGAATTTCTTCTTTGTTTGGCCCCTTCTTCTATTTCCTTGATGTTGTGACATTGGTGTTGACATCTGGTTTGTCAAGCAAGCTTCAGGTTTTGATCTCCTGACCCCAGAAGTGAATTCCGCTTTAGCCACAAATAGGGGTGGAAATAGGCTGGGCCGAGCTAGGTTTTGCCAAGCCTAAGCCTGGCCTGTCAAAAAAACTGAAGCCTAAGCCTGGCCTGTGACCTGTCGTAGGCTTATTTTTTAGGCCTGAGCCTGGCCTTTTCGAAGGCCTGGTTAGCCTATTAGCCTACATAAAAGCCCATTTGTTTTAGACATATGTAAATAAGAAATTAAAATAATGTTTAAATAGACTAACTTATTTTAACTTAAGTTCTAGGAGTCTATTTATTTAAGAAAACTTATGAAAACAATATTCATCTGGTGTTTTCATCTTATTTTCACAAGTTCTTCAATATAACCAAGTTTTATTTATGTATCTTAATTCAAAGTACAAAACATAACATAATGATCATAAAAAAAAGTATTCATACTTATTTAAATAGGCTGGCCTGATAGGCTTAAAAGGCTTTTTTTAGGGCCTGAGCCCTAGCCTTTTAAACTAAATAGGCTTATAAAGAAGCCTAGGCCTTTTCTATTTAAAAATAATGTGTGGTCTGGCCTGAGCCTATATAGGCTAGCCTGTAGGCCCCTGTTATCGGCATGGCCTATTTCCACCCCTAGCCACAAATCTTACCCTAGATATATCTCACGCTCCTTGTCAAAACTGCAGAATTTCCTCCAGAATGTCAGTTCCATTATTCAGCATCCTGAAAAATTTAGTCATTTGATCAAGTTTGGAGTTCAACATGCTCATTTCACTACTGAGAGAGTCTATGGTTCCAAGATATTCATTCTTCTCAGTTTCCAACTCCTTTATGATTATCTTTTGCTTCTCCACTTGTTTGCAGACTTCAGCATTCTTGATACACAACTTCTTGTATGAGGCAACAAGCTCATCATCACTGGAATCATCATCAGATGCATAGACACTTGTTAGAACTATGACATGTTTTGCAGTTTCCTCTTCAGACTCATTGTCAGAATCTTCATCAGACCAAGTGACAGACAACCCTTTCTTTTGCTCCTTGAGGTAGGTAGGACATTCAGCTCTAATGTGTCCATATCCTTCACATCCATGACACTGAACCCCTTTTCCTTGATTAGGCTTCTCTTCAGCTTTGGATCTTCTGATAGGATCATAGGTCTTCCTGATGTCATTGGAAGTGTTCTTGACATTGGGTCTGGACTTCTGATCAACCCTTTTAATGAACCTGTTGAATTGTTTTCCAAGCATGGCTATGGCTTCTGATAAATTTTCATCACTTCCGTCATTGCTTTCTCTTGAATTATCTTCAGTGTTGAAACAAAAGCTATTCTCTTATTCTTCTTTTCAACAGAGTCACAAATACTCATCTCAAAGGTTTTTAGAGAACCAATGAGTTCATCCAGCTTCATGTTGCTGATGTCCTGAGCTTCTTCTATAGCAGTCACCTTCATAGCAAATCTCTTAGGCAGTGATCTGAGGATCTTTCTTACCAGCTTTTCTTCATACATTTTTTCTCCTAAGGCTCCTGAGGTATTTGCAATCTCAAGGATATTCATGTAGAACTCATGAATGGTCTCATCCTCTTTCATCTTGAGATTTTCAAACTTGGTGGTAAGCATTTGAAGTTTAGACATCTTCACCTTGGATGTGCCTTCATGAGTTGTTTTGAGAATATCCCAAACTTCTTTAGCCAGATCACAGTGCTGCACAAGTCTGAATATGTTCTTGTCAATTCCATTGAACAAGGCATTTAGTGCCTTGGAATTGTCCAACGCCAGATCTTCCTCAGTTCTGCTCCATTGTTCTTCAGGAATTAGAACAGTGGTTCCATCTTCCATTACCTTCTCAGGATGTTTCCATCCATTTTCCACACCTCTCCAGGCCTTGCTGTCCACAGACTTTATAACAGCTACAATACGAGGTTTCCAGTAGTCATAGTTAGAGCCATCCAGAATGGGTGGTCTATTCCCAAACACTAACAATTCCTTCTCCATAGTACCAGAATTTTGTTGTCCCTAGATCTCACCCAGATATAAACAAGCAGGGTGCCTGCTTTGATGCCAATTGAAAATTCTAGTAACTCACACACAATGTCGTACTGGATGTTATGACATCCACAATCACACAGAATAATACTTTAAAACAGAAAAGCATAAAAACAGTAAAGAACACAGCAAATTGTTCACCCAGTTTGGTATACAACAATACCTACTCTATGGGCTACCAAACCAGGGAAGGAATCCAATATAAGCAGTATTAATTCAGAGCTAAACTCTCCCGTTTACAACTCCTCACTTAAGACCTACCCAATATAATTCCAATCTAATCCTAGACCTGAGTATCTCCACTCACTCTCCCTCAATCATTACAGTGATTACAAACAGACATTAATCAAATGAGAGAGAAGAAACACTTCAAAAACACACCTTAATCTGCTTAAACGCTTCAATCAAGAGACACAGACTCGTGCTTAAAAGCTTAGAGTGACTAAGTACAAAAACAAACTATAACAATACAATCATCAAAAGACAATTGCTTGGAGTACAAGAGACTAAACACACAGACACAGAACTACGGTTCTTCACAATTAACAAATCTCTCTGCGTTCCAAATTAGGATTGCAGTCTTCTTATATGCAACTCTTGGGCCTCGGGCTTTACAAGAAACAAATTAGGATTAACCAAGTTAACCTAATTCACACGTCATCAGTCTGTTACAGAATGTGCTGTTAACAAAATCTTCTAGGAGAAATATTCAGCACACAATGAAATGTTTCCTAAATTGTAGATTGAGAGAAATCCGGAAACATAATAGTAAAACATAACAGCTCCTGCTGTCAAACATGGATGTCATGACATTGGTCATGACATTCACTAACAAAACCTGTATTAGCTTAAACATATGCAACCTGCATAACACCATATAAAGCATGTCATGACATTTGCCAAGACATTAGACACCTAGGTATGTTTTACCACAAATGCAGCCAACATGAAAACACCTACAATCTCCCCCTTTGACAAATTTTTGGCTAAAACAACCTGTCACACCATATCAGAGAAACACTTGCAGCAGAAAACACACAACCACACACAATCAGAGCTAATACAGTACAACATACCACACAAACAGCATACACTACTACTACTACCATCAGTATGTATACATCAACCACAACTACTACTACTTCTTCATCAATCATCAAAGCACATAACATGGCTATACTACCACTACAACCATACCACATGAGCAGCTGTCAAGTATAACACAAATAAACTGCTATACTACACACAATCAAATCAAACAGATCAACACAAAATAAGCATATCAGAATTGTTGATCACACACACACTTGTTGTTCTGGGGTGACATTACTACTCCCCCTGTTTGGCCAGAAAAGTTGCCAAAGCAAATCCCGTTCTCTCTCTCTCTCTCACTCTCTCTTTTGTAAAGAGATCTAAGATTCATCATAGATGCAGACTCCTAACTTGCTTCGCAAGTTTTCAAACTTTGTTGCATTAAGAGCTTTTTCCTCAGTGTCATCATCAGGCATGTTGTTAACCTCCACAACATTAGCACCTTTACTAGACGCACTTGTACCACCACCATTATCAGCATCAACACCACAACCTTCAGTGTCAATGTCATTGATATTGTCAGGAACATTGTTAGGGACATTGTCATCATCTTTAGGAGCATCTTCAGTCTCCTTCATAGAACTACCATCTTGGTTCACACCGGAATCTTTTGGAGGGTCAGCCATTACAGAGTTCAGAGGGATGAATATCCCAGGGACTTGATGATGTTCATTTAATATACAAGTGACAATTTTAGCAATGGCATTGTGAACATACCTTAATCCTTCCTTGATTAAGTCCTCGTGAGGGATGGATGATGAAGACTTTGTAGCCTTGGCACGAACAGATTCCTTAGGTCTCCTTACATGAGAAGTCATAGGTTTCTTTATCTTCAAAACATGCACCATTCTCAAGGGGGCATCATTCAGAATCTCATTAGGATTAGTTACCTCAGTGCTTATAGTAGTGTTATGCACACTGAGAGGAGACCCTTCTTCGGGAGAAAAGGAAGATGATTGTTGAGACATCTTGATGAAGAGAGTGAATTTTGAGCAATACTCGATGAATGAAGAGCAATTTGAGAGCACACAATAGTTGTTGTAGGAAGACGGCAACTGAAGAATCCTTTTGAGAACTAGGGGAACCTTTACATCTAAGCCCTTTGTGAAAATATTAGCAATCTCTAGATCAGTGACCATATGCTTCATTGTAATATTTTTGTCCTCCATAAAATTTTTGATGTAGAGATGTCTAATGATGTTGCAGGACATTATTACGACATCCTCCTTGACATTTTGCTTAGATAAACCTTTGGGTTTCAAACAAAGATCTAGGGAATAATAAGGCTTGCAACTCATCATCCAACTTAATATCAATAGCTTTTAACTTATTCACAATACTTTAAAACACACTCATATATTTCATATAAATAAAATTTCCAAATCAAACATTATTTATTTTGTATGTTCTTGCACTCATAAATTGTGTCCGTTAATGAAAATTTTTTGTCTACGATATTTAATTTTACTGTGATTATTAATATGCACTATAATTGGAAAAAAAATTCAAAAAAACTTTTCAATTTTCAAGCAAGGAACTAGCCGTTTGTTTAAATTGACATTTGTGTGTAAATTTTCGTTTTAAAGAGACCATTTTATATGTTTTTTTTTTTTTTTCAAACAGTGATATATAAAGTCTTGATTGACTTGATTTGTGCATTTTTAATTGAAGAAAAATCAAGAGTCTAATATAATTAAACTCGACTCTACTAGTTATACACTTTAAAAGACTCTGATTAAAGACGTATTATACAATAAAGACTTGTATGATCTAATTAAAGTGAAAAAAGATAAAATAATGGTGGAAACCAAACAACTAAAAAACACTTCCATAAAAATGTAAATACCAAGACAACCTTAAGAAAAAATAAGACTACTACAAAAAATACATAAAAATAATTAGCTAAACGATAAGAATAACAGAGTAAATTTGTAGTTAAACACAGCCATTTACCATTTGGAGTAAAAAACCACTTTTCTTTTAGGCTGGTGTTATAGCTCATGTCATGCTTAGATACTAGTAACAAACCCGTGTATACGCACATGTTTTGTTCGATTATATAAATTTGGATACATAATTTATTTTAAATAAAAATATTAAAAAAGAAAAAAAATTAGATAAATAATTGATTATTTCGTGTATAAAAATATTTAGATCAATAATAGATTTTTTTCCTGTATACCATTTTTTGATTAAAAATATTTAATCATAAATATCACTTCTCGTATATAAAAATATTTAGATCAATAATCAATTTTTTTTCTGTATACAGACTTCATTTTTGTTTAGGTATCATTTACAAAATTATTTGATCAATAGTAAATTTCGTATATAAAAATATTTAGATCAATAATAAATTTTTCCCGTATACCATTTTTGAATAAAAAATATTTGGGTCATAAATACCATTTTTCGTAAATAATAAATTTTTTTCTATATACAAATATTATTTTTGTTTAGGTATCATTTACAAAAATATTTGGATCAATATTAAATTTTTGTATATTAAAATATTTAGATAAATAATATATTTTTTCCCGTATATCATTTTTGGATCAAAAATATTTGATCATAAATACTATTTCTCGTATATAAAAATATTTAGGTCAATAATAGATTTTTTCCCATATACAGACTTCATTTTTGTTTAGGTATCATTTACAAAAATATTTGGATCAATAGTAAATTTCGTATATAAAAATATTTACATCAATAGTAGATTTTTTCCCGTACACCATTTTTGAATAAAAAATATTTGGATCATAAATAATATTTTTCGTAAATAATAATACAAATATTATTTTTATTTAGGTATCATTTACAAAAATATTTAGATCAATAATAGATTTTTTTCCCGTATACCATTTTTGGATAAAAAATATTTGATCATAAATACCATTTCTCGTATATAAAAATATTTAGATCAGTAATAGATTTTTTTCCCGTATACAGACCTCATTTTTGTTTAGGTATATTTACAAAAATATTTGGATAAATAGTAAATTTGTTATATAAAAATAGCAGATTATTTTCCCGTATACCATTTTGGAATAAAAATATTTGGATCATAAATACCATTTTTCATAAATAATAGATTTTTGTTTCCTTATACAAATATTATTTTTGTTTAGGTGTCATTTACCAAAATATTTGGATCAATATCAAATTTTCGTATATAAAAATATTTAGATCAATAATAGATTTTTTGGCCTATTCCATTTTTGAATAAAAATTTGCAAAAATATTTGGATCAATAGTAAATTTGGTATATAAAAATATGTAGATCAATAGTAGATTTTTTCCCGTATATCATTTTTGAATAAAAAAATATTTGGATCATAAATGCTATTTTTCGTAAATAATAGATTTTTTCCGTATACAAATATTATTTTTATTTGGTATCATTTACAAAAATATTTGAATTAATATTAAATTTTCGTCTATAAAAATATTTAGATCAATAATAGATTTTTTGAATAAATTTTTCCCATATATCATTTTTTACTAAAAAATATTTAGATCATAAATACCATTTTTCGTATATAAAAAAAATATATATCAATAATAGTTTTTTTTTGGAATAAAGAAGTGAGAAAGTGATGAAAGAGAAGAAATATAGAGAATGAAGAGAGATTTGATAAGTTTGATAAAATATAAGTGTTGTATTATTTTAATAATAAAATTAAAAACTTTATGATGTAAAGACCAAAAAACTACAATTTTAATGTGGTGACAAAAAATCAAATAAGAATATTTTTGACTTTTCCACTACCATTAATTTTTTTATATTATAGATTATGTTGTTTTGGATTTTAGAGATTTAAATTCTTTTCTTTGCAAAATTCATGAACACGTCTTTTGGTAGGCTTGGCCCACAAAATCACTACACCCACCTCTCTCTTTGCTAAATAAACGGTGAGTTCTATTTTGGGAGTGGAAGAGGTACTCCACCAAATCCACCTTCTTCCTAATCTCTGTCATAAATGTGAGTTCATCTTTTTATTGGTAGGACAAGCATTGTTTTGGGTGCAGGTTTCTACCATGCAAATAAAATGAGAGAACGTTTTAGTTTAAAAATTAAAAAAAAATTAGTTAATATCTACATCTATAAAAGACTAAAAAATTAGACAAAGTAGGACAATCATCTTAGAGAGAGCGGATCTAAAATTTTAACTCACTCTACAAAAAAAACCGGAAAAATAAAAATGACCAACAGAAGGACTGTTTTGTCATTCCTAGTTATAGAAATGCACCCCTATCACATGAAAGTTTTCTTGAAAGACTTTTGATATAAAGAATTCCTCTTGAACCAAATTTTAATACCACTATTGGGTCATAAGAGGATCCATGAATCATCTCATAGGTTTACACAGTCACATAAAATTATGGACATGTTGTTAGTTATAATAAGTGTAAATAATATTTACACACATTCATATGTGCAACACTTTTAATTTATAGTTTTTAATAATCTTTGAATTTTTTTGATATACATGTGGAAACACATTAATCAAAAACATGGATTCTTTAATACTATTTTAACAAAATTATTAGTTACTACCACTATTCACCATTTCTCTTTCTTCTATTTTTGGTAATCAATACACTAATTTTGGGCCAACAAACAAACATTATAGTTTATCATAACAAAATATTTCCCCCACATTTCCATATAATTTGTGCATTACAATATCCTCATCCATTTTGAAACTCATCGATCAATCAAGTTTCTAGATCTCCATTTTGATTCCATTTAGGTGAAAAATGGAATTCTTCCAAAGGGCTAAAGTGGTGCGTTTGAGAAGCCACCATGATAAATACTTGTTGGCAGATGATGATCAAGAAGGTGTTCACCAAGATCGTCTTGGTAGCTGCCGAAATGCGAAATGGACGGTGGAGATCGTAGAACATGCAAACTTGATTAGATTGAAGAGTATATATGGAAAATATTTAACAGCTTCCAATATGCCATTTTTGTTAGGTGCAAAGGGGAAGAAAGTGATACAAACTCTTCCCTCAAGGTTGAATTCATCTTTGGAATGGGAACCTATAAGAGAAGGTGATCACATTAGGCTTAGGACTCGTTATGGTCAATATTTACGCGCAAATGGAGGGTTACCGCCTTGGAGAAACTCGATCACACATGACATTCCACACCGCTCAAAAACAATAAATTGGGTTCTATGGGAGGTTGATCTTGTCGAGATTCGGCCACCACCTCCTAAACAAATAGAAGATTCCACACCTAGTGTTGTTGAAGACGTTATCCGTCCTATTGACCCTTCAACCGAACGCTCCCGTTCTCCTTCTCCTTCTCCTCCACATTCTCCTAATGAGGAGTCAGATAACGACAATCCATTCGCTTTAATTGATTTTAGATCTTCCGTATCAATCGAGGTTTGTTTCCATCTATAAAAAAAATTAATTTGACATTTGACACATTTTCTTATGCCTTAAGCCTCAAACTTTCTATACACAACATTATATAAAATATGCATATAGAAATTTATAACTAATGATTTATATATTAAATTATATGATAACCAATTTTCTTAAATATCATTTTCAAATGCAGGGTTCTGATTTAGAAGATAATGGATCACCGATGAAAGAAGGGAGGATTATATTTTATAACGTGGGTGATGAAAACGGGGATGTCCCCGAAGGAAGTGAAGAAAAGTTCTTTACATTCAAAGGGAGTAGTGTAATTGAGTTAAAGGAGAAGTTGCGAGAAGAGGTAGAGCGTGATGATATTCTTGTATGTTCTCGCAACCCGTTGAATGCAAAAGTATATCCACTTCGGTTGCAATTACCACCCAACAATGTTGATTTGCACGTAATTGTGGTTCCTTCTTCATTCGTGAGTAATTAGCATTTTCGAGTTTTGGTTAGTCCTTCGAAATTACAACTTCCATTTTAGTTTACAATCAACTAAGATCAAGTTTTATTTGCTTAAAAAAATAGCAAATTTTATAATAGCCGATGTAAAAAGTATTCTTAGACATTTTGAAAGACTTTATACATCAGTTAATTCTATAATCTATGTAAGAACATTTGTCACGTCGGTTCTTCCTTCGATGTAAAAAGTGTCCATATACTACATCGGTTTTAGAATGGATGTGAAAAGAAGACGATGGGAATCACAAGCACATTGGTGGTGGAAAACTGGGAATTCATGATGCAAAAATATTTAGGAGAGGAATTTTTTAAAGAAAAACAAAAATAGTGAAAAGGGAAAACTATATGAAAAAGGATAAAAAAAGAAAACAAGTGCAACAATGTAAAAAGCACATAAAGTCAAATTCCTCATTGTATATAAACAACTTTGTAATGTCTTAGAAGAAAGTGATATAATGGATTTTGTTTAAGTAAATTATCATCATTATCATTTTATTTTATGTCAATCAAGATGACTATTTTGTCTATGGAATTTTTCGCTACGATAAATACTCTGTTTTTCTGCGGATTTACATGCGGATTTGAGCTAAAAATCCACAAGAAACTCATTTCCTGCAGTTTTTTCTGCCACTTCTGATCCCCAACTAAAACCTTTGCGGGTAATAGTAAATTTGCAGGTAAAGTCGCATGAAAGAGAATTTGCTGGTAAATCTGCATGAATTAAATTCCGCAGGTAAACTGTATATTTTTAGTAGTGTTTGGACACATTAAAGATTTATAATGATAGATGATGAATCTGAACTCTATGGCTTAAATTATCCTAAAATAGTCATTTAATTACTAGTAAGTGTTTAATTTTTTTTATATATGTAAAAAGTTGCAGATTGAGTTATTATTATTATTAAAGTGACAAATAATTATTGCTAATTTTTATTTTTATATTTTTGAGTTTTGGTTTTGGTCGGGTTTTAATATTCTTAAATAAAATCTATATAAAAATTTAATTTATTTTAAATTAAATTTATAAAATAATAATATGGTATTGGATGCTTGATTGGTTGGATATGTATACAACCGATTTTTTTTGAAAAGGTAAAATAGACATGTAAATATATAAAAGGAGAAGCTGGGAAAAATCCAGTAACAACAAAGTTCAAATATAATTGGCACAAGAGGTGCAACAAAGAGGGAAAAAATATAAATAGAATGGAAAAGCATGGAAACAACCAAACAACTCCGCAAGCAAGAGAAATTAGGAGAGGAGAAAAAGCGACCTTAAAAAAATGTCTACATTCAAAGCACGACCCACAAGAAAATCAAAATAAGGTTAAAGCTCATACCATCAGCCCCACCATCAAGAAAACTAGAGATCACAAGTAAAAACCAAAACCACTAGGCTTATTTTGAGAAGGACCAACATCTTAAATCGCTAATGGTTTAGGCACAAGATAGGGTTTTGAAGTCAATCTGAGAGTAAGAATGAGTTCGCGGATACGCTGCAAATAAAACAATTCCAAACCTAAAAAAATATTTTGCTCCTCCATCTCTTTCACATTTGGTGGAGTATCGAAGAAATTCTTGTTGTTACACACATATCAAATGGCCCACACCACTGCAAGTCAAATCATGGGAAAATATCCCTAACCTTAGTCCTACCTCCTAAGAATCTAAAGAGCTCAAAAAGAATATTAGCATTTTACTGAAGAGTAACCTGGACTCCCAACCACTTAAATTTTTTATACCAAACTCTAGAAGCTAAGCTACAACTAACGAACAAATGAGAGGCTGATTCAAGCAAATTTCCGCGCATAATACAAAATATCAGAGTCATCTGATATTTTTGGAGGCCTTGTTTAGGTTGGTGTCGCGGCGGGAAAAATACTCGAGCGTACCAATGCTCGAAATAAATAGAGCCGCCACCAAAATTTTATTTTTAAAAAGGGAAACATCGACGAAATCCTTGAAGAACGAAAAGATGGTCATTGCAACCAAGTTCAAGTCCGTGATTCAGTTATGTGCGGGGAACGTATTAGCCCCCTGCAACATCCGTTGTATCCAACAAGAAATATTTAGTTAGTTTTGGAAAGGTGATTGCTAAAAATGTTTAAGTTTCTTCTTGCTTATTAAAAGTATTTACAAAAGTGGAAAATTTTAGTTTTTTTATTAATGTGCTTAACATGATGTTAAATCATGTTGTTACGTATTTCCAGGTGCAATGTTAATCTTCTGCTTATTAAAGTATTTGTGTCGATCGATTTAAAAAAAGTTTAGTCGCGCTTGGGCGGTAAAAGTTAGTTTGAGTTGTAATTGATTTTAAATGCGGAAGACAAGTGATTGCTCAAACAAAGCGTACGCTAACTCTCCGATTACTCGTGAAACAAGTGAATGTACATTTACTCGTTTTTTAATCCTAAGTTTATTGTGAAAGTTGTTTGTGTGGAAGATGGGCAATCAATTAGACAAAAAGTGTACGCTAAACCCTAGATTATTCGAGACATAAGTGAATGTACATTCACCCCGTATATTTTTTATTCGAGTTCATTAGAGTGTATTTTAAGAAATTTGATTTGAAAAAAAGCATAATATTATTTAAAACAAATGAATTAGTTTTTGTATTTTTAAACCTTATTTTAATTATTTTGGTATTTTATATATTTGATGTTTAGGAATTAAAATTAATCAAAGAATTAATTAATTAATTAATTAACAATTAACAAAATTAAAATTAGAAATAAAAGAAAAGGTAGTGCAAGTCTAGTTTAGGGGTGAGAAGTTAACAAAGAAGTGCATGCAATTAAAAAGAGTTAAATATATTTTTAGTCCTTATAAAATTAATAAATTTGACTTTTAGTCCTTATAAAAACATGTTTTAGTCCCTACAAAATTATTTATGCACGTAGTTTTAGTCCCTATAGAAGGACTAAAACGTCATGCAAAATTAATAAATTTGATATTTTTTTATAATGAATAAAAATCAAATTTGAGATATTTATAGGGACCAAAAACATATTTAACCCTTAAAACAAGACACAATTTCTCATACTAACAATAATAAAATAAACATTAAACAATAAAAAATAAATAATAAAAAAATAAATAAAAATGATTAGTTGTCTTTTCAACCATTCAAACCAAAAACCATTAAATCCACGTGAAAAAAAAAATCAAATCTTCCCCATTCTTTTACATGAAACACCAAATCAAGACAAACATGAACACTCAAATAAAAAAATCAAATCTTTCTTTCTCGTTAAAACACATTATTGAAATAAATAAACAACTCAGATTCAACAAAAGCAAATGTAAAAAGGGAATATAGATTAACCTCTTAGCTTCAATGGTGTTAACGTATCAGAAAAATTTATGCGACCGACGTCTGTGGGTGGAGATTGATCGGGAGAATGTGGTGATAAGGATGAAGTTTTGACCTTAGTTGTTAATGGTGGACAATGGTAGTATTAATATTTGACTTTAGTCAAGCATGTGAGAGAAGGGGAGCAAATTGAATTTTTTTTGATGTTTTTGACTATAAGAATAAGGGTTGACTTGAGGCTATTGTGTGATATTGTTAATAAAAATTGGTTCTCCAAATGGTAAAAGTTGTCTCATATTTATAAAGATTTTTTAAGTCAACATAAAAGGAAAAAATACAATGAGAGAACATGACTGATTAAGAACAAGTATGACAAACTGCGATCAATTAGAAACAAGTATGATACATTGTGACCAAATAAACAAGTATGACAAATTGCGATCAATTAGAAGAAGAGATGACACATTGCGGCTAATTTAAATAAAGTGACAATTTGCGACCAATTAGAAATAGGGATGAAAAATCGGGAAAGATTCATATTTTTTTTATATTATTTTTATTTATTGATTATTTTGTGATTAAAATTGAATAAATAATAAAAATAATATATAAAAAACAAAAATAATATTAAAATACTTCAACAAGTCAACATTTGACTTTTTATCAACTTTTTTTACCTTTTAAAAAAACAAAAAAAATACAATAAGATTTAAACCTACAGAGCTACCAACTAAGCTGACTTACTCAGTTCTATGAACTTAGGATACATATTCGTTTTTTTGGTTTTTTCTTTTAAAATGCTCCTAAAATTAAGATAGTAAAAGAAACATGCAAGCAAAATTTAGGGTACGATAGTTTGCCGCAGTTTTTCCACGACAAGACAAATATAAGCCTTATTTAACCACTATTTAGTTGTGACAATATTTTCTGAGGCCTTATTTAGCCATAGATTAACCGTTTCAAATTTCGGGTCTTCTGCAGTAGCTCGCCTTGCATGCCCTCAAAGAAGACTCTGCAAGAGATGTCCTCTACATCAAACATGACCTTTTGTTTAAATATATTTTCTCTCGAATGGAATATATTTTGCATAAATTTACAAGATAAAAATCTTTACCTTAGAGAGAGTCAAACTATTGTACAAGATAAGGGGCTCATTATAACTAATTTACAATTTTCTTTGAAATTTTGGAATTTTATCTTTAGAAATTACAAGTTCCAATTCATTGCAAAGAACTACAATTTGAGCTCATTGTCAAAGTGAATAACAAATTTTCTCCTTCTAACTGTATTCAAAACACACCTACCTTCCTATACACACTTTATCAATTGCAGCCAATAAAACACAACATATTGTCTAATTCGTAACAGTATCACACAACAAAATCATCAAGATACACTATAATTATTATTGGTCTGCATTTCCATTTGTTCTTCTTCCAAAAAAACAATGACTAAGTACCATGATTGTAGCTTATGTTAATTTTTAAATTTGTGGTTCGAATTATTCTTTCAACTTTCCATAATCATACTATGTATTAACTAGAGAAGTTTTTTTTTTTCATATACGGTCTCAATTGTGAATATGAACCTGTCACACTTCCTCTTTTTCTTTGATCTCTTCAATTTTCGCATCTCCAAAACACGAGGTTGCGCTATGAGTAAGGGATTAGGATTTCTTAACTCAAAATAACAAAGAATAATCCATATCTATGTGCACAGAACAAAGGTAGCAACCAAGGAGTTTCATCTTCCCCTAGCAATACCATCTGATAGCACTCTCTAGAAGTACAAAAGCTTAATACATAGTTAGGTGGTTCTCATCTTGTTAAGTTGTTTGGAACTACTTAGTTTATAATGAATTGGGAGTGATCATCCATATACTAATCAAGTTGATGATAGACAATAAATATGCCATTAATTTTGTTAAGAATCTCGTGTCTCATGGAATGAATAAACACATATAGACTAAGTTCCATTTTATTATAGAACAAGTGAACAAAGAGAAACTAGCTGATTTGCATTGTCTGGCACCACATAAGTTTGATGACATTTTAAAAATACAAAGTTAAAAAAATTCAACAAACATGGAAGGTAACTAGGAATTCTATGTATCAAATATTTAAATTAGGAAAGCACATTGTTATTGTTGTTGTTGGTTGAAAATATACATGTTGAAGAAGATCCACATTGCTTACATTTTTAAAGAAAGAGGGAGTCCAAGACTATTATTGGATTCAAGTTCTTCATATTGCAAAATGCAAAGACAAAAGCACTTTTAACTTGTATTTGACGTATTATATTTCTCTTATACCATTGTGTTAGAGTGTTGTAAGGGGTAGTTAAATATTTTCTTTGGAGAGTGTGCTTGCATTAGGGTCTTGGACTGGTTGGGGATAGTCTATATGTTGTAACAATTTTTATATATGGTTATTCTCTTATGGTTGCTTCTCTGATTTTAAAATTTTTAGATTAAATTCTTGTGTTGTGATCGTGTTCCTCTTTTTTCTCTGTGCATTAGTTTTTCCTAACAATTAGTATCAAGATCCATTTTTAGGAAGGGGTATAATTTTTTTTAGTATGCTTTGTGGTTGCAATTTTGTATGATCTTCCACATCAAAAAAGAAATTTCATATGTTATTTTTGTTGAGAAAAATCGTTTTGCTCTAGGAAAGGTTTTTCCTGCAATGTCAAAATTTTCAAGTACAGTGAGTCTTGATTTAGAGAAATTTAACTGAAAGATTAACTTTTCCTTGTTGAAAATTTAAGTCAAACATGAATTGATACAATTAGAATTACATAAGGCGTTCAAAGGAAACATTTCAAACATGGACAACGAGAACTGGAAGGAATTGGAATTGAGAGCTTTGAGTGAAATTCACATGTCTTTGCCTTAGAATATTCTTGCGAATATTCTTGGTATGTCGTCAACCAAAAATATTTGGGAGAAACTTGAAGGAAAATATCAAGAGATGGGTATTTCAAAATAGTTGTTGCTGAATGAGTAGTTTCATAACTTACGTTTGTATGAAAGTATATGATCATTTAAGTGCTCTTAATGGTATTGGTTATGAATTTGAAACTAGTGGAGTCAAGATTGATGGTGAAGATAAATATTAGAGACTCATATGGTCTCTTCTATATTTTTATGAGCATACTAGTAAGATACCCGTGCTTCCGCACGGGTAAATTTATTTAATATTGGAGTTAAAAGGTAGTGCACTGACAGTGTAAAATAGTTTTACACTGTCATCCAATAGAAAATCATAAATGTGCCATGTCATTAAGTTTTTTTTAAATAAAAAAATGATTTAATTGGATACATGGGTGGTGATTGGTTGACAGTGTAAAAATATTTTACACTGTCAGTGCATCACCCCTTTTCTCTTAATATTGTATGAAATTAATTAGATACATATAAATTTTTAATAAATGATTTAATTACAAATGAAAAATATTATATAAATTTAATTATATTAAATAATTATATAAAAAAAGAATCTGGAAGATGAAGATAAAAAAAATGAAATTTTAACATTTAAAAATAAAAATTAGATACTTTGTTGATAATGACCCGTGAAAAAAAAAATTATTTGATCCGATATAAAATATATTTAAATACAAATGTAAAATGAACAATAATCATATGAATTTAATTGTATTAAATAATTTTAAAAAAATCGTGAAATGAAGAAAAGAAAAAAAATTTAAAAATAAGAATATTATCTCTCTAATAAAAACAATGATTGATTAAATAAAATAAGTATTATGTTGATAGTGACCCGTGATATTACAATATTTTTAATTTTATTAAAATTAAAAAATAATTTTTTTTTTAGAGTTGATACATAAATAGAGAAAAAAAATTAAAATGAAAGTAAGAAAGTGTGGGAAGAAAATTTGAGAGAAATTTGAAATTTTAATTAAGAAAGAGAAAGTGTGTAATGATCGATTAAAATAAATTAAATATTGTATTGATAGTGACCCGTGAGATAAATAAATATTTAAATTTATTAAAATTAAAAAAAATAAATTATTAATAATTTTTGTGATTAAATGAAAAAATTAAAATGAAAGTAAGAAAGTGTGGGAAAATAAAATGTGAAAGAAATTTGAAAATTTAAGTAAGAGAGAGAATAAGTGTGTTGGGGAGAAAAAGTTGGTTATTGAAAAGTTAAAAAGTTGGACCAATGAGAGGCTGACAATTGACGCTTAGTTATTGAAAGGTTGAAAAAGTGATATGTGATTTTGTTAGTTACCGAATTGCCCTTTTTTATTTGAAAAGAAAATTTTAACTAAGGGCATAATAGTCAGATTGGTCAATCTTTTATTAATTGTTTGTATAGTAGATTAAACCTATTTTGATATATGGGAATGAAACTTTGATTTTTGAAGAATTTGATAGTAAAACTATTTCTATAGAAAGAAGATTAAAGGGCGATGATAATACTTCATCAAATGTTGCTTGCTAGAGGAAGGCCTTATATTAAGAAAAATAATGAAATGGGTTTGAGATATTGGAATTGCAGAATATTTAGGCATGTAAAGTATAAGTGTCTTGATGGGATAGTGTCAGAGAAATGATCTAAGTTAAATGCTAGCAATGTCTCCCTAACTATGGGAGATGATGATCTTTTCTGAATATTAAGAAGTGTCTTCTCATGACATTTCCGCTATCATGGAAAAGGATGAGTTATTTCTAGCAGATTAACATATGGGCATTGATCCAAACTGTGTTGTGAGATTATGTTGATGATTGAAGAACTTATTGCAAACATGGAAGTTGCACCATAAATTTTTGAACTACGATTTTTGAGGAAGATAATGTGAAAAATTCTTGAAGTTAAAGTAATGTAGGTTCAAATGACTATACTCTTTAAGGTGGAGTATGATTGTTCTTTTGAACTATAATTTTCGGTGAAGACAATGTGAAAATTCTTGAAGTGGTGTGATTTCAAGTGACTATACACTTTAGGATGGAGTATGATAGTTATTTTGAACTATGGATGTCGGTGAATAAAATGGAAGCTAACGTACTATTTTCAATTAAGGTAGAGATTTTTTGGTGTTGGTTGAAAATATACATGTTAAAGAAGATGTCAAAAATGGGTATCAAATTTTATGATGAACTTTTGGGACTATTTCTATTGCTATCTTTACTAGAGTCTTAGGATATGTTTTGTATTTATAACACAAGTTCTGCTCCTAGAGGTGTTGTTTCTTTGGAAACGAATAAGGTTGGTATTCTTAATGAGGAGATTAGAAGGATGACAATAGGTTCTTAATCTCAATCTGAGGTACTTGTCTATTTAAATATGGGGAAAAGTTAGAAAAATGAACTGAAGGGTTGTAGAGAGAATGGCAGAAGCAAGTCTAAATTCAAGAATATGAAGTTTCAATATTATTTTCGTGAAGCAGGACTCACACATAAGTATTGATATCAGTGTAAAAGGGATAACAAAATCTAGAAGGGTGAGTCTAAACAAATAGGCCAAGAATATTATGATGATGATTTTTTTACTACTGCTAATAATGATGATATTGTTATTCTTTCTGATCACGAGTCTATTAATCTAATATTAGATAAGAGCGTATGAATAGTTAACAATGGCGATATATTGCATGTTACATCAAGGAAGGAGTTCTTCACATCCTAGACTTTTGATGACTTTGGAGTGTTGAAGATGGGTAAGGATGGTGTATCTAAGGTAGTTGGTGTTGGTAATATTTGATTGCAAACTAACATGAGAATGGAATTGTTTCTTAGAATTGTTAAACATGCTACAAATTTTCCCTTTAATTTGATCTCTGTGCATATTCTTGATTTATGACAATCACTTTGGGTTTGTAAAGAGAAAACTCAACAAAGGTAATTTGGATGTGGCTAGAAGGGGAAACTTTCTAAATTGAATTGGACAAAAGCTTTGGTTGTTAGAGACAATGTGAATTCTATCAACATGAAATCATCTTTGTGACACCAAAGACTTAGTCATATTAATGAAAAAAGGCTTAAATGTTTTTGAAAAATATGATATGCTTTTAGTATTAAAGAATTCAAATTTGGAGAAGTATTCTCATTGCATGGCTGGTAAAGAGACTAGAGTATCCTTCAAGAGACATCCTCACTCAAGGAATTCCAAGTTACTTCAATTGGTACATTCTAATATTTGTAGCCCGTTAAAGGTAAAATCCTTTAAGGGTGCATTTTATTCTGTTACATTTATTGATAATGGTTCCAAGAAACTATGGGTATATATACCTACACAAAATACCAGGTGTTCTAGAAGTTTAAAGAATTCCTTGCTTTGGTTGAGAGGCACACATACGAGAAGATGAAATGTGTTCATTCTAACAATGACATGAGTATTGTTTTTCCATTTATGCCTATTGAAAGAAACATAGTATTTCACATGAAAAGACTCCTCATAAAATTCTTCGGCTTAATGGTTTGGAAGAGAGGATGAATCAAAATATAATTGAGAGAGTGAGGTGTATGATTTCTAAATTCAAGTTTTTCTTTTATTAGGGGTAAGGGACTTTACACAACAATGCATGTTCTTAACCAATCTCCTAATGTTACGTTGAACTGTGAAGTTCTAGACAAAATTTGGTTTGGAAAGATTGTAAAGTATAATCATTTCAGAGTCTTTGGTTTTAAGAGTTTTGTGCATATTCCAAAGGATGAAAGATCCAAGTTGGATGCGAAGTAAAAAAAAAGAGTTTGGTTATAGGTTGTATGACCCCATAGGGAAGAAGCTTATTAGAAGCCGTAACGTGGTTGTCATGGAAGACAAAATTACTGAATGCATTTATAAGGTAGAGAAGAATACACCCAAGAAAGATATTTGTTTCTCCAATACTAATCTAGTTCAGTTTCCTGTTCATAATTTGGATACTATTGGTGGTGATGATTTGAATGGTGAGCCACATGATTATTTTGATGATCAACAACTTGAAGATGAGGTAAATATAACAAGTATTGATGATGAAGAAGATAATGATATGTCAAAGGATATGAATCTTGATGAAGCTCAAGAATCATCTCAAGTTAAACTTAGGATGTCTAACACATAGAGATAATATTCTAAAAGATATAATCTAAATGAGTGTGGGACCTTGACTAATGAGGGTAAAAATGAGTGTTTTCAAGAGGCCGTGAAATTTTATGAAAATCAAAAGTGGTTGTATGCAATACATGATGACATGAAATTATTGCATGATAATCACACTTATGATTTAGTGAATTTTCCCGAAGATAGAAAAACTTTGGAAAACAGGTGGATGTATAGAATTAAACATGAGATCAATTATAAGTCTCCAAGGTATAAAGTCATATTAGTGGTAAAAGGTTTTCTTCAAACAAAGAATGTTGGTTTTAATGTGATTTTCTCGCCCATTGTAATGATGTCATCAATTAGAACCATGTTTAATGTTGATGCTACTCTTAATTTAGAGGTTGAGAAAATGAATGTGAAAATGACTTTTCTTGATGGTGATTTGGAAAAACCGATATACATGAAACAACCCGGTGATTTTCAAGTTAAAGGAAAAGAAGACCATGTGTGTAGATTGAGAAAGAGTCTACTAGAAGACTACTTCAGAATATTGCATCTTTGTTAGAAATGTTTTAAGATGACTTCATTATCCTAGTATTATATGTTAATAATATGCTTATGGTAAGGAAAAATTATTTCCAACATTGATAGGTTAAAGAAGTAGTTTAGCGAGTTAATTTCCATTAAAGACATGGGAAAAGCTAAACACGTTCTTGATATTAGAACAATGTGTGACAAAAATGAGAAGAAACTTTGTATGTCTCAAGAACTATAAATTAGAAGAGTGTTGAAGAGATTCCATATGGAATATTTTAAGGCGGTAAGCACTTCTCTTGATACTCATTTCAAGCTAACTGCTAATCAAAGTCCTTCAAGTGAATATGAAACGTTTGATATGAAACATGTTCCTTATGAGTCTTCCATGCGTAGTTTGATGTATGCAATGGTGTGTACAAGACTAAATATAGCACATGTTATTGGTACCATTAATAGATTTTCGTCAAATCTAGGTAGAGATCATTGGAATGATGTAAGATAGGTTTTATGGTATCTTCGCGGTACTACTTGTAAGAGAATTTCTTTTGGAGGAGATAAGCCTACTCTAGATGGGAACTATAACTAAAAATGATCTAGAGACATTGGTTTCAGGAAGTCCACTTTGGTCTACATGATTAATTTTCCAGGGGAAGTTGTGGCTTCGCAGTCCAAATTACAAAGGTGTGTAGCATTGTATACTACAAAGAGGTGTTATGGTTGAAGAAAATTTTGAAGGAGTTTGAGTTTGTTCAGTACAAATATGTGTTATTTGTTGATAGTCAAAGTGTTATTCATCTGCGTAAGAATAAAACTTTTCATAATAAGTCCAAACATATTGATGTCAGGTATCATCGTATATGCGAGGATTCTAAGTTGTTGGAGTTAGATAAAATTCATACTGATGATAAGGGTTCATATATGATGACCAAGGCATTACCAAGAGGGAAGTTTGAAACTTGTTACAATATTGCCTATTTTGCCATTAATTTCCTCCACATAGTTATGACGGGGGAGAATTGTTAAGTATTGATTTGTTATATTGTGTTAATTTTCCATCATCGTATCGCTTAGTTTTGTAAAGAAAGAAAGAGTCCAAGACTATATAATGGATTCAAATTCTTCATAAAAAAAATATACAAGTCAAAATCATTTTAATTATGTATTTGATTTTTTATATTTTCTCGTATATTCTTATACTAGTGTATTGCGAGAGATAATTAAGTATTTTCTCGTATTTTTTAGAGTGTATTGAGGATAATTTAAATTTTGTAACTATTTTCACATGATATTATTTTCTAATTTTTACGTTAAATTTTTATAATAGGATTATATACCTCTTTTCACTATGTATACATTTGTTTTTCCTAACAATTATAACTAATTCAACCTAGCTATGATTTACGGAAAAATTCGATTGCAACTCCGATTAGGGCCTCCGTACGTCTGTGACATGGTTCAAACGTCTGTTTGGCCCGGCACGGGAATCTCAAAATTTTATCAAATTTTGACCTTCGGCTATAAAACGATTCGATGATTGGAATGCCAAAATTTTATTGGGCTTTGCGGGAAAACTTCGACCACACCTCCATTCCGCCGTCGGGACTTTTCATTGATCAAAGATGTAATCAAGTACTATAAAAATACCTTGTATCACACAATTAATATACAACCATAAAATTAGTATACAATTATTTTGAGAAAAAATACTTGCATGAAAACGAATATAATATGTGATTTTACAAACAATCATTCACAATTTTTTATTAATTAAAAAATAAAATAAAATTTTCTATCTCCTATTGTATCACAACCACCCCGATAACCCAATTAAAAAAAATAAATTAAATTTTAAATAAATTTAAAATTTTTCTTTTCTTATTAATTGTTTCTAACACTAAGAATTTAAGTTTGTACTCATACAAGTTTTCCTCCCATTTTGATTGATTACCTCTCTCAATTGTTTTGGTAACAAAAAGTACGGTTGAATCCGAGAAAATATTTCATATGAAATTTGTAATCCTTTACTTTATACACATAAGTAGTTAGATTGTATTTTAATCCTATGCAATAATTTTTACTTTATAGTTTCTCAATCCACCCTCTTTATTTTTTTTCAATTAAGAAATATTCTTTTACTTTTATTAATTTGGGTTCAACCTTCATAACACAAGCAAGAAAAGCATCATCTTTGCAAATTTGTGGACAACACTTTTCTCATCCAAATTAGATACTCTCACTTTACAGATAATAAGGACTCAAAAAAAGAAAACATATTATAAATTTCCATTTCAATATAGAAAATTAACACTTTATACCGACACCTATATAACTTGCAATAGTATGTTACCATATTTATTGTAACTGACACTTGAATCTCAAGTAAAGAACAATCTCTTAGCATCAAGAATCTCATAGATCTCTTGAGTTTCATGCAAGAAATTCTCAAAGCAAAAAAGTGCAAACATGTTATACATATATAAACATCATTTGATTTTCTTCTTCATTCATATTTACACTAGCCCTTCAAAAAATGGCTCCACCTCTCACACAATCACAATCTCAAGCAACCAAAACCAAACCAAAAACCTCAATCCTACGTTATATTGCTATGATAATTTTGTTTTTGATAATTCTTGTTGGCATAGCGGTTCTCATAATTTGGCTAGTCCTAAAGCCAAAGCATTTGCAATATAGTGTCGAAGATGCTGCAATCCATAACTTCAACTTAACCGATGCGGATCATCTCTATGCAAACTTCGATTTCACAATAAGATCAAACAATCCGAATTCGAAAGTTTCAATATACTATGACTCTATTGAGGTTTCGGTTCGATATGAGGATCAAACCCTAGCAACAAATGCGATTCAACCGTTTTTTCAGCCACGTAAAAATGTTACGAGGATGCATGTGAGACTAACCGCTCACACTGTTGCGTTGTTTGATTCGGTGCCGAAGGATCTCAAGCTTGAGAAAACTTCTGGGGATATTGCGTTGGATGTGTTGATTAGAGCAAAGATAAGGTTTAAGGTTGGAGTGTGGAAATCGAAACATCGGGTTTTGAAGGTGTTTTGTTCTAATATGTTGGTGAATTTTTCTAAAGCTAAGACTTTTGAAAGAGAGTCTTGTGACGTTGAAATGTAAACATGCATGCAAAATGGAGAAACACTCTATGAAGACTTGATAGTAATTTCTATTTTTCTGAATAATGATGTTATTATTATTATTATTATTATTTTTTGGTTTCTTGTGTTAGTTTTATGATGATTTTTTATATGTATTTTCTGAGTTTGATTTTAGTGATATGATTTTTCTGTCTGTCAGTATATTATTGTAATACTTCTTATGGGTTCTGGGGTTTTTATGTTGAAAATTGAAAGAAAGTAAAATTGTTATTATTCATCCAAGTTATATTGAAAATTGAAAGAAAATAAAATTGGCTATTATTCAACTAAATGGTGTTCTAATTATAGGTAACATTTTTTTTTTAAAATTCTTGAACATTAATGTTGGATGGTCACAAAGTACACATGATGAAACAAAGGGCATCTAATAAAGACTCAATCATCATACTAGAAATATGTGTTGCCATTGCCAATTCTAAAAGCATAGCCATCTTACAGACTCTATTTTGCTTTAATAATTAAGTTCCATATGGGGATTCCCTATGATTTACACCTAAAAAAAAAAAAAACTCTTTTTCCATAGTTAAATCCCTCACAAGTGCAAAAACTCTCCCAAAACAAATATTTGCAAGAGGCCTACAAACCTTATAATTCAGGTTATCGCAAATTATTAGTGAGGCCCCTGCCAAATTAGTGATGACGATTACATGATAGATTCTTGTATTGATTCATGTTTATGTATAGTTTGAGATCTTTCCAATGAATATGATTTAAAAACCTTTAGAAATCTTTTTGAAGCTTTCTTTAAATGAATTTATTTGATATTGTGATTGTTGTGGTGAAGTGATGTATTGTTGCATGATGATGCAACATAGCGACGTGATTGTGAAGTGGTGAATTACTATAAAAGTAATGATGTTTAGTCTATGTTTGGACGATGTTGTCGTACATTGTGAATATGTGTTTCGTGGATGTGTGTTATTGTGTCTCATCCATTGCATAAGTGTCCCTTAGCCTGAGAATGACAACGACTATTAGCCTGAAAGATGGCAACGACTATTAGCCTGAAAGATGGCAACGAATATGGCCCAATGACAATGATTGAGACGGGAGTTTTACTCCGAATGGTACCACATGCATTTGCATAAGTCGAGTCACATTTGGATTGCATTTGATGTTGTTTTGAAGGTGTGTTTGATGTGATGTGTATCGAACTCATAGTTGTGAATAGCATATGTTGTCGTACTTGTTTATTGACATGGTTACCGTTTTATAAGGTGTTTGAATGATGTGAATTGTTGGTAATATGCATATGTTGAGAAGTGGTGAATGTGTATGATTCTTATTTTTCGCTATAAGTATTATCATACGTTTCTTTATCGTGAATGATATCTCACCTCTTCTTTTTGAATGTTACCCTCCGTTGGTAACGTGGAGGTAACGACGTGGAGTAGCCGTTTATCTATTAGTTCGAGTCGGTGTGTCTATGCTCTGATACGTGACACTCGGGGGACGATTAGCTTGTTTGGATTATGTCATGTGTCTTGTTGTTTCGTTACTATATTTGGATATTGTTGTCTCTCAGTGGATTATGTTGTTATGTCCTAAAAAGATATTTTGGATATTTTTGAGTTGCCCATGTGTAGCATGCATGACTTGATTATTGATGTTGGTATTGTTCCGCTGCGATATTATGCACCAGTTGGTTTGAAGGTTTAATGAAATATGATTCCTCCATAGTATGTGTTATGCATCTATGATTATGAGCATGATTTGTTATTTGTTAAGTTGTTAATTTGTGACACCTCAAGTATGATGCATGTTTGAGATTTTTGAACTCTGACTTTCCGTGTTAATTGCGGGGTAAATTTGGGGTGTTACAATAAGTCTCACATCGACAATCAATGTAATGAACTGTAAATCTCTCTCTCTCTCTCTCTCTCTCTCTCTCTCTCTCTCTCTCTCTCTCTCTCTCTCTCTCTCTCTCTCCCTCTCTCTCTCTCTCTCTATATATATATATATATATATATATATATATATATATATATATATATATATATATATATATATATATATATATATATATATATATATATATAGGGAGCATATCAAGTGAGAGCATTTTTTTAATGAGAGATGAGAGGAATAAATATCAATCATTAGATTTATCAAGAGAGAGAATGTTAATACATTAATGTGGCTATTAATTTCTCTCTCTTGATGAATCCAATGGTTAATATTTGTTCCTCTCATCTCTCATTAAAAAATGCTCTCACTTGATATGCTCCCATATATATATATATATATATATATATATATATATATATATATATATATATATATATATATATATATATATATATATATATATATAAAATATGTATTTATTTGTTAAAAATATTTGTATATAAGTCTCACATCGACGATATATATATATATATATATATATATATATATATATATATATATATATATATATATATATATATATATATATATATATATATATATATATATATATATATATATATATATATATATATATATATATATATATATATATATATATATATATATATATATATATCGTCGATGTGAGACTTATATACAAATATTTTTAACAAATATATATATATATATATATATATATATATATATATATATATATATATATATATATATATATATATATATATATATATATATATATGTAGTCTCCGTAGTGCTATTCTCACACATTTAATCTCAATATCTCACAGTATCCCTTGAAATACTCAGTAGAAAAGTAAGTAAATATGATAAGTTATTTTTTTAGTCATGACTTGAATTAGTGATTCTCTTAAATGATTCAATTATAATTTAATTAACTATTTGAGTTAATATGTTAGTCAAAACAATGTAATGTGAAACAGTGACATTATGTTTAGTTTTATTATTTTTATTTTATTTTATAAAAAAATATATTATTAAATTTTAATTTATAATGAAAATTAACATATAAAAATTTGATATTTGCTCAAGGCCTCTAAAATTACGGGACCGGCCCTGGCTTCACTTAACAATATGTAAGTCAAAACAATGTTATGTTTCAATAAAATTTCACTCAAACAAAAAAGAGTTATATATTTTTTATCTATTCTTCTAATAATTAAATATTCAGTAGAAAAGTAAATAAATAGGATAAATTATTTTTTAGTCATGACTCGAATATTGATTCTCTTACAAGATTTAATTCAAAATTTATTAACCATTTGAGTTAATATATTTGAGTTAATATGTTAGTCAAAACAGGGTTTAGGGTTTAGGGTTTAGAGTTTAATTGTTAAACAATGCAGCTGACTTATTTTGTTTATATGAAAGGTGTTATAGATACATAAGCAAAGAGATTATTAATTATGTTGCTAATAATTGAGGTACGTATTGGTTTACTTTCTACTGTTAATAAAAAGGTCTTTATGCTCACTCATTTATTGAACAATAAAGGTAAAACATGGACAGGAATGTCAATGCCTATTGTAACCGAATCAAAAGCACGAGAAACATTTAATTACTTATATTAATGAAAAGTATTAACCATGTAGAACTATAAATGTAGAACTTAAACTCAATTATGTACAAGGCGGCTCAAAAACAGTTTAAAGAAATTTCGGTAGATGACATGAATATTGAGGCTTCTCTTAAAAACGAGACCCAAATGAGTTATCAGGATGACTTCTCTGAGTTATGTTGGAGATCATCTATCCAATATTTTGCATGAGTTGGACTTGGGAAATTCTTTTGAACATAACTTTCATGTAAATTTACTATGGCTCTTGTCGATGCTCTCCAAGAGCCAAATAATTTTTCATATTTTAGTGCATCTTCTCTATTTAACATGCTAAGACCCATAGTTTTTGGTGGATAAAAATCCAAACACTCTAAAATTGTTGCTCTTTGCAAAATAATCTTTACTTAATCAAGTTCAGAAGACAGAAACTTAAAACTTCTGAGGACTACAACTTTGAGATTATTAAATTTGTGACTGCAGTTGTCAAGTAAGTGTTTCTGGTGCATTTCCCAATACATTTAAAGATCAATCAGGTAATCAAGGTGCACAAATAGTTTAAAGTCAGACTCAAAAAAATAATAACATAAATTACTTAAGATATTAAAAGTACACACAAATATATATATATATATATATATATATATATATATATATATATCTATATATATATATATATATATATATATATATCTATATATATATATATATATATCTATATATATATATATATATATATATATATATATATATATATATATATATATATATATATATATATATATATATATAATACTTTATTTTTTTATTTTCAAATTTTATGCTATCAAAATAGTTGAAAATTAATTTGTAGTACTTACATCAATGTACAATTTCATCAAGGATGGACAAATTTTGAGAAACATGGTAATATCATATGGATTACAAAATATTCCTCCATCCATGATCAAATGAAGTTCTCTCAGTTTCACAAAAGAATATTGTGTGTCTCGAAATACACCATCTCGAATGCTTGCAGTTATAACCTGAAATGACAAAGTTTAATGATTTTTATCTAATAATAAAAAATCAATTGATATAAATAATAAATGTATATAGATATATTACATATTAATATCTATACGCGAACAAATAAAATAATTTTTTTAACATAAATCAAAATAGAACAAGTAATATATTTGTATATACCTCAATAAGTAGATGTGTAGTGGTGAGAATGGAGACATGGGAGAGATCATTAACTATAGCTTCAAGCTGAGTAGATTGCATGCAATTTTTTGAAGGTATAAAATTAAAGAAAGCCTCATACAACTGAACCCCTTGTGCAATTTGAACCACAACGAAACTTCCTTGATAAAAAATTGAACGAAGAGTTGGTGAATCAATTTTAATCTCTTCTAAGTCCCGACAACTATCGATTGTCAATTTTCTAAAATGTTTATTTTCTTTAACCAATAAGTTCAATTTCTTAATTGTAGAACATTGAATCAAGTCAATCATTGCAAGCATTTTACAATGCTTAATAAACACATTAAACACATCTTCAGTAATGTGTAGGTTACATATATATAGTCTTTGTAGAAATCGCAAGTCACTTGGAGACTCTGATAAATGAATCACACAGCTAACAAGTTTTAGTGCCTTTAAGTGGTGTATTGCGTGAAAAGCACTAAATTCAATTGTAAAACCATATTGGTAAAAATGCAACTCCAGTTCTTCTAGATCTTTTTTAGCGCATATTTCTAACCATCTCCTAATCAAAATTTTTATCCCAATAGGATTGATATGTAACTAAAATATTTTAATTTCACCACCTTTGTGAAAATTGAATATGTGATCGACTATTATTGCCAATTTCAATTGATTGTATCATATATAAAAATCTATGCCAAACAAAAAACGACGGTTATAACACCATGATCGTTTGTACCTTGTTATAACAAATGATGAAATTTCAATTGCATCTTTGATTGGTAAGAAAGTAAAATATTTTGAATGATATCCTCAGGATCATGACCACGTGATTGATTTTGATTAACAGAGAAAACCATTGAGACAAAAAAAGAAGAAAATATGAGAACTATGAGTTTAAGGTGTATGCAAATGAATTAAAAATATGATATCCCATCAATACATAGACTTTGAAATTTATAGACTTAAATAAAATTGAGTAAATAAAAAATTGCATTTCTTATGTACTGGTTTTAAAATCATCTTATAATTAATTAAATATTAGTGATGATATAAAATAATAAACACAATGAGTCAATAATAATATAAATTAATTAACATAAAGAGAAAAATTATAAAAAGTAATAAAAAATAGTAATGCTAGTATGTGATAAAAAATTTACCAATGTTAAAACTTTTAAATTTTGATCAACATGATATAAAATAATTAACGTAATGAGTCAACAAAAATATAAATTAATTAACATAAAGAGAAGAAATATAAAAAGTAATAAAAATTAGTAATGTTAGTATGTGATAAAAAATTTACCAATGTTGAAACAATTCCCTTTTAATCAACATTATAATTTTAATAGTTGTTAACATTCATTGCATCTACCTTGGTCAATCTACTCATTTAGGGATTTCGGAATTAACCTATTTTTTTCTCTTTTACCCAATAGTGAAATTGACCAAGATTATTTATTAATATTCATTGGATCTACATTTTTCTTTAGCTACTAATTTACCTACATTAGAATTGTGTTAAATTATTTCTTTTTTAACCTACACTAGATATTAACCCGTACGTTGTACGGTTATTGCTGTCAACTATCTACCCAAGCTTAGAACATGTCACTAAACACCTTATAATACCCTTTAAGCAAAATAAAATTTACACTATACAATACTCTTTTTACTTATTTGACTAAATAAATTTGTACTACCCAATCATATTTTTGCTTTCCTCCAAGTGGCACTTCTATTTTTCAAATCTTCATAGTTTCACTTCTTTAGCCGGGAAAAGCTTTTACACATACTTCAACTTTTTTGTTTCCTTCTCAAACACATCAATTTTCTCTCACAAAACACTTCTCTTTCTCTCATTTTTTCTTATGATTCTTCACTCCCTCTCTCGTTTGCGCTATCAACTTGGCTACATGGAGTTATTTCTATCCCCAACATGGAGTTTCTCTTTGGGCTGGATATGCTCAGTTTCAATCTTGTATATCATCAATGAGCTTCTTAGTTTTTTTACCGGATTTTGAGGAATCTTTATTGTGTATATTTTTTCTGGTCGTTGTTTCGTCTACCGCAAGTGAGGTAATGAGTTTTCATCTTCCACTTTCTTAGTCATTTTCTAACATAATTGAACTGTAGTCAAGACACATGTTTAAAGTTTAGCCAATATTCTTTAGAATTGTTACCTATTTAATGTTAAAATGACAGGAAGATAAAAGGTGTACAAGCAAGATTGAAGATGAAGCAGCCATATCATAAACGTATGTGTTGTTAATTTCAAAATATATGTTAGGTTTTCTTATCCAACAATGCCTTTCTTTTTTCCATCATATTGGTTAACTGATTTTGGTATTGTTTCTACTTTTGATTCAAAGTTTTGATTTATGTTTTTTTTTTTGATATGTGTTTGAACTGCTTTATTTTTTATGTCTTACATTTAAATTTTTTAATTTAGAGTGAATGAATTTCAAGTTTTTTCTCTTTTGATTCAAAGTTTAGATTTAGGTTTTTTTTTGTGGATATGTGTTTGAACTTCTTTATTTTTTATGTCTTAAATTTAGGTTTTTTTTTAGATATGTGTTTGAACTGCTTTATTTTTTATGTCTTACATTTAAATTTTTTAATTTAGAGTGAATGAATTTCAAGTTGTTTCTACTTTTGATTCAAAGTTTAGATTTAGGTTTTTTTTTGTGGATATGTGTTTGAACTTCTTTATTTTTTATGTCTTAAATTTAGGTTTTTTTTTTAGAGTGAATGAATTTCAAGTTTTTTCTCTTTTGCTAAGGCAGTTGCAACATTTAACTCTTTTTTCCAGTGTTAGAATTAGTACAATCTCTTTTCTTCCTCTTTTTTTTTGTTTTAGAAGGAACTAGATCCCTATTTTTTAGTTGAACATTGTGTTAGAACAAGAAATGTTCTGATCAATATTCTTAGTTTTGATGATAACGTTATATATGAATTTTGTATAAGAGAATGTGGTACTCTAATTATTCACGTTTTCCATTTCAGGAAAAGTATAAAAGAGAATGCACAAAATCAGCGCTTAGAAGCTCTAACCCAGAAGATCTGGATTGCTTCATCAGAACATGGTCTGGCAAGACATCAGAAGATGGTCCTGCAGAATAAGAACATGATCTGGAAAGCATTAGAAGATGGAAGTCAGAAGGAAAGCTCTGAAGTTCTGATGGTATCACGCTCAAAGCACTTTTGAAGTCTGAAGACAGAAGTTGTATCTGCACCAAAGCTAAAGACTCTGATATTCAAACATCTATTCTACATATTCTGAGTTCAGAAGCAAGTACAAGATGAAAAGCCTATAATGTCAAGTCTCTGACTGACAAAAGGAACGTTAGAAGCTACAAGAGGCAAAGTCAGTAAAAGCAGTGAAAGCATGGCTCGAGGTAGTTGACAAAAGTGTGAAACATTAAATGCAGCAGTGTACTATTCACGCAATGCATTAAATGCTCCCAATGGTCATTTTTCCTCAGTGCCTATATATAGAAGTTGTGATTCATAAGCAGCAACAACTCTCTCACGTGAAAATACCAAAACGCTGTCAAACTGAAATCAAACAAAAGCAAAGAAGAACTTCATCTTTAACCTCACAACTTTGTAATATATTAGTGAGAGTTAGAACTTAAACTTAAGAGAAAAATCACTTTGTGATTATAGCTTATTTTAGAAGCATTTGAATCTCTTGTAATATTTATTTTACATTGATTGTAAAAGGATTTCCTAGAGTGATCAAGGTGTGATCAGGATACTCTAGAAGACTTAGAGTGTTTCTAAGTGGAGAACCATTGTAATCAGTTTGATTAGTGGATGAAATCCTCAGTTGAGGTATATCACCTTGTCAGGGGTGGACTGGAGTAGTTTAGTTAACAACGAACCAGGATAAAAATAATTGTGTTATTTATTTTATCTACCATTTTCGAGAAAGAACCCTTATTCAATCCCCCCCTTTCTAAGTGTTTTTCACTCCTTCAATTAGCATCAGAGCGTCGGTTCTAGGTGCAAACACTTAACCGTGTTAGAGAAAAGATTCAGGGAGAAAAACATAAAATGGTTGAAACAACTACTTCTACTTCTACTCCTGAGCAAAACAATGGTAACAATGGAAGCAGTAGCTTCAATGGTTACAATAGACCACCAGTCTTTGATGGTGAGAACTTTGAGTATTGGAAGGATAGACTTGAAAGTTACTTTCTTTGTCAAGATGGTGACTTATGGGATTTAGTGTTGGATGGTTACACACATCCTGTAAATGCTCTTGGAGTCAAGATTACAAGACAAGCTATGAGTGATGACCAAAAGAAAGAATTCAAGAATCATCACAAGTCAAGAACTATATTGTTAAATGCTATCTCACATGATGAGTATGAGAAAATAACAAATAGAGAAACAGCTCATGATATCTTTGAATCTCTAAAGATGACTCATGAGGGAAATGCTCAAGTGAAAGAGACAAAGGTTCTGGCTCTCATCCAGAAGTATGAAGCATTCAAGATGGAAGATGATGAGAACATTGAAGCAATGTTTTCAAGATTCCAGACTCTGACTGCTGGATTGAGAGTGCTAGACAAAGGCTACACCAAAGCTGATGATGTAAAGAAGATTATCAGAAGCTTACCCAGAAGATGGGGACCCATGGTGACTGCCTTCAAGATTGACAAGAATTTGAATGAGGTGTCTCTTGAAGAGCTGATAAATGCCTTAAGGAGTCATGAAATTGAGCTGAATGCAAATGAGCCTCAAAAGAAAGGTAAGTCCATTGCATTAAAATCTAAAAATAAAAACTATGCTAACACTTTTCAGGCTGAAGAAGAAGAATCTGACGAGTCAGAAGAAGAAGAAGATGAATTATCTCTCTTATCCAGAAGAGTAAATCAACTTTGGAAGAGTAAGCAGAGAAGATTCAAGAACTTCAAGAGACATGAAAAGGTAGAATCTTCTGAACTCAGAAGATCTAGCAAGAAGAAGGTTACGTGCTATGAATGCAAAGAACCTGGACACTACAAGAGTGAATTCCCCAAGCTTTAGAGGGAAAAGCCCAGGAAGGAGTTTGAGAAAAAGAAAGGCTTGATGGCTACATGGGATGACTCTGATTCATCAGATCAAGAGTCAGACTTTGAAGATGAGCAAGCCAACATAGCACTCATGGCAACAGTTGATGCTGGTGAAGAATCTACTTCTGATTCAAACTCTGATGAGGTATTTTCTGAACTCACTAGAGATGATCTAGTTTCCAGCTTATCAGAACTTCTGGAAGTCAAGATTCAACTTAGTATCAAATACAAAAAGCTTAAAAAGCTCTTTGAATTTGAAACTAAGAGACTTGAAATAGAAAATTCTGAACTGAAAGAGAAAGTTTTAAAATTAACTAAAGATGTTGAATCATCTTCAAGTTCAGAAAAGTCTATTCCAAGCACTAACAATATTTTGAAGGAATATGACTTGAGCTTCAGAAAGTTCTTATCTAGAGGTATAGGCAGAAGTCAGCTAGCCTCTATGATATATGGTGTAAGTGGAAACAAGAGAATAGGTATTGGCTTTGAGGGAGAAACCCCATATAAACTTGAACCTGTTGATAAGATGATTATCAATTACAAACCTTTGTATGAACAGTTCAAGTATGGTCACTCTCATGATATTAAGCTCACATCACACTCTAAGAGTTTCCACATAACACACACAAAGAAATATAATGTTACACATTCTGGTAAATCTTATGTGAAATCTCAGTTCAATCAGAACTTGAGAAGGACTAATCCAAAAGGACCCAAAAGAATGTGGGTACCTAAGAAAAAGATAATTCCTGTTGCAGATCTCCTTCACAGCTCAAAAGACAAACATGTCATGGTACCTGGACTCTGGGTGCTCACGACACATGACGGGAAGAAGGTCTATGTTCCAAAGCCTGGAACTTAAATCTGCTGGAGAAGTAACGTTTGGAGGGAATCAAAAGGGAAAAATCATTGGCTCAGGAACCATATGTATTGGTAACTCTCCCTCTATAACTAATGTTCTTTTAGTAGTGGATTAGCTCATAACTTATTGTCCATAAGTCAATTAAGTGACAATGGTTATGACATAATCTTTAATCAAAAGTCTTGTAAAGCTATTAGTCAGAAGGATGGCTTAATCCTATTCACAGGCAAGAGAAAGAACAATATTTATAAGATTGATCTTTCAGATCTTAAGAATCAAAAGGTTACTTGCTTTCTGTCTGTTAACGAAGAGCAGTGGGTCTGGCACAGGAGATTAGGTCATGCTAGTTTAAGAAAGATTTCTCAGATTAACAAACTTAATCTGGTCAGAGGACTCCCTAATCTGAAATATAAATCAGATGCTCTTTGTGAAGCATGTCAGAAAGGGAAGTTTTCAAAACCTGCATTCAGATCTAAAAATGTTGTCTCTTCCTCTAGGCCTTTAGAACTTCTGCACATTGATCTTTTTGGCCCAGTCAAAACAGCATCAATCAGAGGCAAGAAATATGGATTGTTCATTATAGACGACTATTGCAGATGGACTTGGGTAAAGTTCCTAAAACACTAGGATGAGTCACATTATGTGTTCTTTGACTTCTGTAATCAGATCCAATCTGAAAAGGAATGCAAAATCATAAAAGTCAGAAGTGATCATGGTGGTGAATTTGAGAACAGATTCTTTGAAATTTATTTCAAGGAAAATGGTATTGCCCATGATTTCTCTTGTCCTAGAACTCCACAGCAAAATGGAGTTGTAGAACGAAAGAATAGGACTCTACAAGAAATGGCCAGAACCATGATCAATGAGACTAATATGGCTAAGCATTTCTGGGCAGAAGCAATTAACACAGCGTGTTATATTCAAAATAGAATCTCCATAAGACCTATTCTAAATAAGACTCCTTATGAATTTTGGAGGAACAGAAAGCCCAACATTTCATATTTCCATCCATTTGGATGTGTCTGTTATATTCTGAATACTAAAGATCATCTGAACAAGTTTGATTCTAAAGCTCAGAAGTGTTTTCTACTTGGATATTCTGAACGCTCAAAAGGCTACAGAGTATACAATACTTGAACTCTGGTAGTTGAGGAATCAATCAATATCAATTTTGATGATAAGCTTGGCAATGAAAAGCCAAAGCAGTTTGAGAATTTTGCAGATATAGATATATCTAACTCAGATCATGAAGAACCCAAAGGAAAGGATGTAGCAGAAGATCAAGTTGCAGCGTCTTTAGAGAACCTCAAAATATCTGAAGAGCCAACCATTAGAAGATCTTCTAGACTCAACTCTGCTCATCCAGAAGATGTTATTATTGGAAAGAAAGATGATCCCATCAGAACAAGAGCATTCCTAAAGAACAATGCAGAATGTCAATTTGGTTTAGTATCTTTGATTGAGCCAACTTCTGTTGATCAAGCTCTGGAAGATGCTGACTGGATAATTGCCATGCAAGAAGAGTTAAATTAGTTTACAAGGAATGATGTTTGGGATCTGGTTCCAAGACCTAAAGGATTCAATATCATTGGAACTAAATGGGTTTTTAGAAATAAGCTGAGCGAGAAAGGTGAAGTCATCAGAAACAAAGCCAGACTGGTTGCTCAGGGATATAGTCAGCAATAAGGCATTGACTATACAGAAACCTTTGCACCAGTGGCCAGGTTAGAATCTATTAGATTGTTAATTTCATTTGCCACTCAGAATAACATCACTCTGTATCAGATGGATGTTAAGAGTGCCTTTTTAAATGGTTATATAGATGAAGAAGTATATGTCCACCAACCTCCTGGTTTTAAAGACTCTAAGTCTCCAGAACATGTTTTTAAATTAAAGAAATCATTATACAGTTTGAAGCAAGCTCCCAGAGCTTGGTATGAAAGATTAAGTTCTTTCCTTCTGGATAATGGTTTCACAAGAGGAAAAGTAGACACAACTCTCTTCTGTAAAACCTTTAAAAAGGATATGTTAATTTGTCAAAGTTATGTTGATGATATTATCTTTAGAACATCTGATGCTACACTTGGGAAGGAGTTTGCTAAGTCTATGCAGGCAGAATTTGAGATGAGCATGATGGGAGAACTCAAGTATTTCCTAGGCATTCAGATCAATCATACTTCTGAAGGAACTTATGTTCATCAGACTAAGTATGTCAAAGAGCTTCTGAAGAAGTTCAATCTATCTGAAAGCAAAGAAGCAAAAACTCCAATGCATCCAACTTGCGTATTAGGTAAGGATGAGGTAAGCAAGAAGGTAGATCAGAAGATCTACAGAGGTATGATAGGATCTCTTCTCTATCTGACTGCTTCTAGAACTGATAATTTATTCAGTGTATGCTTGTGTGCTAGATTCTAATATGATCCTAGAGAATCTCACTTAACTGTTGTTAAGAGAATTCTTAGGTATCTGAAAGGTACTACTAATGTTGGTTTAGTCTACAGAAGATCTGAAGAATACAACTTAGTAGGATATTGTGATGCTGATTACGCTGGAGATAGAGTTGAAAGGAAAAGTACTTCTAGAAGCTGTCAGTTTCTTGGAAGTAATCTGATCTCCTGGTACAGCAAGAAGCAAGCAACAATTGCATTATTTACTACAGAAGCAGAATACGTAGCTGCTGCTGGATGTAGTACACAGATGCTCTGGATGAAAAGTCAGCTAGAAGGCTATCAGATTTATGATAGTAACATTCTTATATTCTGTGATAACACTTTTGCTATTTGTTTATCTAAGAATCCTATTTTACATTCTAAAGCTAAACATATTGAGATTAAACATCACTTCATTAGGGACTATGTTCAGAAGGGTGTTCTTGCTTTAAACTTTGTTGATACAGAACATCAGTGGGCTAATATCTTTACAAAACCCCTTGCTGAAGATAGGTTTAAGTTCATTCTGAAGAACATCAGTATGGATTTATGCCCAGAATGAATATGTTGAGAAGATCGTATATATGGATTAGATTGAAAATGTTGATTTGATTTTCTTATCAGATGTTCTGGATATGTGTGATCATTTAGATACTCTGATTCTGTTATCTCTAACATTTTATATGTCTAAGTATGATACAGAACTTCTGTTAAAGCAAAACAGCTGTCACCAGCTATTCCAGATGATGACGACGTGTTCATTCTGAAGGGACAAGCATGCATGCAGTTGATGAGACGTCGCCCTAGGTAACTGTGCAAATCTTTTCAAATCTCACACTATCTCCACTAACGTCTATCAACATTAAATGCAAATGATTTAGTTTCTGTAACCGTTGCATTCAGAATCTCATTGCATTTTGTTTTCAAGTCCGTGCCTATTTAAACACATTTCATAATCATTTTCTCTCTTTTCACACATTCATCATCTTCATTTATGCATTTCGGTCTTCTACTCTCTCTTCACAAAAACCTTAAACCCAGAAATCTCAAGCAATCTTCAATGGCTTCTTCATCAAAATCTCTCAACAAGGTTTCGTCTTCTCAACAAAAACAACAACAACAACAACAATCTGTCTTCTCTCCTTTGAAGACTTGTTTGATTCCTTATGAAGACTTAGAAATTCTCTGTGAACTTATGGTCGTTTTGAAAATCTTAAAGCACACCAGTTCGACATCAAGACAAATATGTTGGTTCAAGGATGGGCAAATTTCTTTGATCGTCTAGTTGGACCAGTTTATTCTCTATTGGTTAAGGAATTTTGGACTCATGCCAGTCTAACCTCAAACGCCATTATCTCCTTCGTGTTAGGGCAAGAGGTTGTTATTACTGAGAATTTGATAAGGAAGTTATTTAATCTCCAATATTTGGGTGGAATAACTGGCTCTCTTCCTGGAAGGACTAATTGTGATATAGTTTATCCAGAGATATTAACTTCTGGAAAAGGTTCTCCTCACTCCACAGATCTGAAGCCTCCTTACAGAGTTGTTTACCCAGAAATATGGTAAACAATCGCTAGTTTCCTTTCTAAAGGTTACTTTTGCAGAATCAACTAGAATATTCCAGGACTAATTGCTTTTCTTTGTTGTTTGCGTGGATCTAATTTGTATTAAATGCAGTAATAACTTTAAAGTAAAAGAACAAACTGAAAATTAAGGCTTTAAAGTAAATGAAGACGATAAAATGCAGTAAATGTGCACTGAAAATAAAGCATAATGTAAATGATTGCATAAAATTAAATTGGTACGCATGCGTACATTCCAAAGTTGCACTCGTCACTCATTTTGCACGGAGATTGAGTTTGCTTGTGTTATGTAAAAATGCGGACCCCTAACTATCCATCTGAAACTTACTTAAATAGTAAAATAAAATAACTACTACTAACGGTCGACTAATCACTAGCCGACACGCGTCCACTACATGCAACATCTTCGACTGTGAACGCTCCACGTGTCCCTTGGGGAACTGCTAAAAAACTGTTATCTCCAACTTCTGTCCTCTTTCAACCTCGACCTCAAACTTGATACAACGCCTAAGTCATCTGCATCTCTTAGTTGATCGACCATGGCAATCATAAACTTTTAGTCGAACGGTCTCGACTGAAACACACTCTTAGTCGAACTGTTTCGAATGAGAGAATATTTGATACCTCTTCTCATATTTTAAAAACCAGCTACCATTTTTAGCAAGTCGAGAATCTTAGGGTAACAAATTGCCCCCCAAATGGCTTCTTTCGACTGATATTGCAAGGAGAAAGATGGCGTTTTGCTTTCTTTTAGGTTTCGACTTTCCTAACCTTATTAATGCCATGATTAGATTACGAATTCCCAAGCGCTAATTATTACCTAAAGACTAGGTAGTGGGCTATTAACTGCTCCCCACTTTCTTGTGACAGTTTCCAAGGCACTTTGACATGACCCTTGATTTACCAACTTCTTTTTGTGACGTCACTATACATACTATATATACAGTCTCTCCTTTTCTTCATTTCTTCTTCACACTTTCTATTCTTCAAAACGCTTCTTCTTTCCAAAACCCTCAAGCATTTCTGTTTTTGCTCTCTCTTTCAAACTCAACAATGGCCGCAACCACCACAAACAACACTGTTTACGACACAGGTTCTAACCCTTTAGCAGCCATTATTTCTCGTGAAAAAGAAGAAAAAGGGATAGACTTTGTCCCTCAACCGAACGTCACAAAAGCTAAAGCCATTATTTGGCAAAATCAAATGCTGATTCCTTTCCAGATCACTGATAAGTTAATGGCTTTCTCAGGTCCTCTTCCAGATCTTCGTTCTCACCCAAGAAAGGTGATAGATTTCTTTCCTTAATTCAACATTACCATGCCAGTAGCGTTTGAAAAACAACGCCCTCTCAACCTGAAGTTCATGGATCCTTTAGTGAGAGTCTTTCGTTCGACTCCTTCTCCTGGCAACAAAGATTTTTTGGCCTGGCTAAACAAAGTTCAGGCGAAGAAACAACAAAGGTGGGAAGAGTTGGGCATCTTCGACGCCATTCAATTAACCAGGAACGGTCATAGGGTTAATTCTTCTATGTTGCTTGCTTCAATATTTTTCTGGGAAGGTTCGACAAACACCTTTCACTTTCCTTGTGGGATGATGACTCTCACTCTTTTCGATGTGGCTGCTATCACAGGACTTTCGCCTTTGGGCGAAGTCTTCGACCCAACTCTCCCGACAGAGATGAACTTCAATTTTGAAAATGCCACCATCACCAAATATATGCAAGATCACCATGACAAGTCTACAGTCGAAGTCTCTAACGAGGAGCACGTTGCTTTCCTTACCTAATGGCTTTCTTACTTTTTGTTCTGTCCAGGATCTGTTCAAATAGCCAAAGCCTACATACCTATGGCTATTCAGATTCATGAAGGTCGAAAGATTTCATTAAGTAAGCTTTTACTTTCCTGTCTTTATCATAATTTAGGTATAGCTTCCTTAAGAATAAAACGTCTTCATGAAACTCCAAAGCAATTGGCTTTGTCGGGCCCCTACTGGCTCTTGCAACATTGGTTGAACGCTACCTTTGAGTCACAAATTGGCTACACTATCTCTCAAGCCATCATGGAAGTCACACATGACCGAAGGGTCGAAGGTGTCAAACTAGCACTACAAATCCCTCAAGGTGAGCCGAATAGACCAAACCTCCTTAAATATGTGAAACTCTTTTCTGAGTGTAACACCTTTTTAGCTTCTATGGCCCCTTTCTCTAGTCGATGCTTTGGGCCAGATTGGTTCAGAGCCATTTTTCTTGGAAATACCCCAACTCTTCGAGCTCAACTGAATGCCATCTGGGCTGCTTTTCTAACTCCAACACTTTTATCACATCGCATTGAGTCGACTGGTAAATGTTATGGTTTTATGAGATATCAACCAAATCTGGTCTCTCGACAATTTGGCTTGAGCCAAATGTTACCAAAAAGTTTGTACACCCATGAGGCTGACATCTGTTGGTCTGGTCGACCATTCAGTTCTCGTAACCATGTCGACTGTTTGAAATTTCATAACAAACAGTCTTTAGAACTTCCCACCTTTACCTTCCAGAATTCTTATTACACTACCAAAGAATTCAATGACTGGTGGTCTACTTATTACAAGCTATATGATAAAGATTTTTTCATCAAGAAACTGAATACTGCCTACGACAAGCTGGAGGATCAACTATCCATAAGTAAGTATTCCATATCTAAGTTTTACTTTTTATCAAAACCCACAATTTCCTGACTTGTTTCTTCAGATCTCTCAGGTCATGATCATGTCAATCAAGTCGAAGTACCTGTTGCCAAACTAGGTCGAAAGCGTCCCAGCACATCAAACACTACCACCACCAAAAGAACTAAAGCTGTAAGAAAGGTACTATTCGACCCTTATCTCTTTAATCAATATACCACTTTTGACATATTAATTAATTATTTATTTTCTTTAGTTGGTAGTCAATGATGATTCGGAAGAAGAGACTACCTCTCCTCCAGATCAAGGAGGTGAAATCTTCTCATGACCTCCCCTTCCGACCCCAGCCAAGAAGCGAAAAATCATCAAAAAGATTCCTAAGGTTGTTATTCAAACACAACCAAATCCAACTTCATCTCAAATTCCTCCTGAGGTAATTTTCAGTATCGACTTTTGGTATACCTCTTATCTAGTATTATGCTCTAATATGTCTTCTTTCAGCAATCTGTACCAACTGTCAATCTTACTCAAGAAAAGATTGTCGAAGCTGCTCCTGAATCTTCTGGTCTTCCTAGCCCTCAAAGAACTGATGCTTTTGGAAGTACCACTGATTCAACTAATACTCCTGGGCAAACTGGGGCGACTGCAACAGTGGTTCCTCCTCCGGATCCCAACAAAGATAACATCCATCCCATAGCTGAAACTGCTGATCTTAATCTTCACACAGAGACCAACATCCTGACTTCTCAATCAAATGTTCAACAGCATACTCTCATTGAAGATAATAACTCCAACAGTTCTCTCAGTCAAGAAGAAATTCTGAATTTGAAGAAGACAAATCCTGCAGAAGCTCTGATTCGACTTCAAAAACTTAGGGCAAGTTCTCCTGATGACACTGTTCAGTCGGCTGATCCTAACACTGAAGTCGACGCCTCTATTGTTAGTGCAATTTGTCAGCTTCGAGATCACCTTAATGAACCTGAATTCCTCACTGTTCTTGAAGGATCTGATCATCTTGGTGGAGAAATTAGAAAAATATTAGATTTACTTGTTAAGGCTTCCCTCCCAGCTGCTGTTGCTCAATTCTTCTTTGACTTTGAAGCTTACTTCGACCAGATCTGGAGGGATCTCATTACCAAAAAGAACCACGATCACCAGATGAAGAATAAAGAACTTGAGATGAACAGGGAATGGGACTTCAGTGCAGCTTCGACCAAGAAAGTTGAAGAACTTCAGGAGAAAGCTCAAAAATTTTCTGACAAAGAGAAGAAAATTGACAACAAAATTGCTGATTATAAGGCCCCAATTGATGATCTTAATAAGAAAATCTAGGCTCTTGAACAAGAGAAGGTCGACTTGGCTCATACTGAAGGGATTCCTTCTTCTTAGGATATTAACCAAGAAATTCTGAAAGGCCTTAGCCATGGTGAGAAAGCTCCCAAACTGAAAGGCAACATTCGACTACTCAAACAAGGGTTAGCTCGACTTGACTTTAAAGTTGACTTCGAGTCAGCCAAACTGGCTTATTTTAGGAATAACTTTCCTTCCTTGTAATTTTATGTCCTCGTCTCAAAACAACTTAACTATTTTGTAATGACTATTTTGTAATGATTGGCCATGTTTTTGGCCATTTTAATCTAGTATTTTGATTTTTCATTCTAGTATGCGAATTTCTTGAAGTGTAGGCTTATATTTTTTCAAATATTTACCATTTATCCTCAAGATTCGACCATCTAGATTCAACTCTTCGATCTCATATGCGTTGTTTGAAAATACTTGCAAAATTTTAAATGGTCCTTCCCAGCTTGGGGACCATTTACCCAAAAATTTATTTCTTTGATCCATGGGTAAAATAACCTTCCATACATAATCATTTACCATGAAGGTTTTCGCTTTTACTTTTTTATTATAAGCTTTCGCCACCTTTTGCTTTTGCTTAATCAATCTATCCAACGCTATTAGTCGTTCTTCATCTAAATCCACTAATTCGTCTAACATCATACTCCAATATTCATCTGTCGAAAGATTGTTTTGTCTTTGAATTCTAGCCGACTATAGATGAATTTCTGCAGGCAATAAAACATCATGCCCAAAAGTTAGACGAAATGGAGTAGTATTTATTGCTTCCTTTGGTGAAGTTCGACAAGCCCAAAGGATTTGGTCGAGTGTCTGATGCCAATTTTTTGGCTTTTTCCCCACATGCTTTTTTTATCAAATTTATAATAACCTTGTTAGCTGCCTCAACTTGACCGTTCGCTTGAGCATAATAAGGAGTATATGTTAGCAACTTGAATCCTGTCTCAGCTACAAAATCTTGCATTTTTTGACCAATAAATACTGATCCTTGATCAATAGTAATAGTTTCTGGAATCCCATATCTGTAAATAATATGTTTCTGTATGAATCTAATCACTGCTTCTTGATCAGCATTAACCAATGGGATTGCTTCTATCCACTTAGTAAAATAATCTATTCCTACTAAGATGAACTTTTGTTGTTTAGACGAAGCAGGTCTAATTTCTCCTATTAAATCCAAAGCCCATCCTCGAAAAGGCCAGGGTTTAATTATAGTATGCAACTCACTAGCTGGAACATGTTGAATACCTGAAAATTTCTGACATTCTTGACTATGGTCCCCTGTTCAGGAGGACCTTCTTGATTCAATGGTTCATTGGGATCTTCTTTATTCCAAATGAAACCATAATTTGGGTCTAAATTCAAATAATTAGACACACTTTCATCAGAAGAATACACCTCTTCTGCTTTATAGCATGGGGCTACATTCGCTAGATGCTGGTCGAAATGCTTTCGACCATTATCAGTTTTATAATAACTCTGATCAGCTTCAACATTTTCAACTATACCATCTGGCCTCCAAATAGCCACACGCTGATGCAAAGTCGAAGGAACTTCTCCTATGCCATGTATCCATTCTTGACCCAGTAATAACTTAAAATTGGCTTGGGATGCAATCACCATAAAAATGGTTGGCCTAGTAGTCGAACCTACAGCCAATTTCACCTGAATTACTCCAAGTATTCCACTAGTTTTTCCTTCATAATTAGACAACACAATATTATGAGGCCTTAAATCTTTGTCAGATTTCCCTACTTTCTGAAGTGAGGAATAAGGCATTAAATTCACAGCAGCCCCACCATCAACAAACACTTTATTTATTGGAACACCATCCATCTTTGCCCTTATGAATAAAGGTTTCAAATGATACATCATTCCTCGACCTAGCTTCTCAAACACAGCCCTTTGATCTTCCACTACTCCTTTTCCCATTACATAATAGCAAACAGGTGTTTCTTCCACATTTTCGTCTGGGAGAAAATCATCTTCATTCTCTGATACTTCAGATATTCTGTCGAACTCTGCTGGGAGTACTGACACAATTCCACAATCAATTAACAACTCATCTGACTCCACATCAAAGTTATCAACGACCTCTTCATCCGACAATGGGGAATACTCAGCTTCCTTCCCAGTACTGGGACTCGGAGTATCGTTATCGACCAATTCTTTGATGAGTTTCTTTCCCAAGATCATTCCTGCAACAAGTCTCTCATTCGCCACTTTGGCCTGTTCCTCAGTCAATTTCCTATGAAAAGGCTTCGCCTGGTAATGGGAAAAGCCTGCCTGCATCATCTTCAAACCTTCCTGCCTATTCTTATGGCTTCTCTGATAACGTCTCCACTGAGTTCTAGTCATGGGGTTTTTTCCCTTATAGTTCGAAGATATATAATCTTTCCTCTTCGACCCAGTATCAGTCCAGGAGCCTTCAGCATTTGCTCCAACACCTTGAATCTGCCATTCTGGGCGCTTACCCCCTCGGAAGTTAACAGGTTTCACCCACTTCTCTTGAGGTACATCTGTCTTAGGTCGAAAAGTCTTTGGCTTCTCGAACAGCTTCCTGTAATTCTCATTCCTTCGACCACTGCCTTCTCCTGCATACATGAACTGACGATTCTTTCCTCGACGAGGGTCGAATTTCACCTTGTTTGCAGTATTAACATTAAAGACAACATCACACCTTGGACATAATCCGACTTGAGAATTGTTATTGTGACATCTCTCAAGGAATTTCAAAAGGCTTTCTTTTGGTTCAGGAGAAACCATGTTCAAGACTTTGCCATCAGTAGCAACATCTTTCTTTTCGCCGAAACCATCAGTAGTATCGACCATCATCACATCAGCAAGCTCAGTATAGTGGGCCTCTCCGACCAGCAAGGGATCAGCATCGACTTGCATTGATGACTTTGGTTTCTCACCAAACTGCAACCTTCCTTCTTTCAAAGCTTTTTGCACCAAATCCTTGAAAAGAACACGTTGAGATGTCTTATGACCCAAGAAATTATGAAATTTACAAAATCCTCTCTTTTTCTTTTATTCAAGAGGAGGATTTTTAAGTCCTGGGGGTACTATGATTTGCCCATCAGTTACTAATAAATCAAATATTTCATCACATTTTGTTATATCAAACGTATATGTTTTATTAGCAAACTTTTCATTCTTGCTTTCGACTGGATTTTTATCTTTTGAGGGCTTAAGTAATTTACAAATATATGGCGGTCCTGGCTTTAGTTCAGCCACATTAACCTCACTTTCCTCGTATTCACTATCACTATCAGAGTCGAACTCATTGGTAGTAACATAAGCTATCTTTTCTTTCTTATGATATTTACTAACCCTAGCTTTTTCAGCCTTTAACCTTTCGACTTGACGCACCCTGTCTGCTAGTTGTGCCATATCCCTCAAATGTTGGGTATCTAATTTCTTCCTTATGGAATAATCTAAACCACCCGCTGCCATTTCGACTAACTCATGCTCGGGGATTTGTGTGAAACACCTAGCCTTCAGCAACCTAAAACGGTTTAGATAATCATCGATCGCTTCTGTACCCTTTCGCCTCACTCCAGCTAATTCTTTCAAACTAATCTTCGACTGCCCCATATAAAACTGTTCATGAAACAATCGTTCTAACTGGTTCCACGAGAACCGAGATTGTGGAGGCAAGGTCGTAAACCAAGTAAAGGCATTTTTTGTTAAGGAACTTGGGAAATATTTCATTTTTAAATTCTCGTTGTTTGCTAATTCTCCGGCCTCTGTCTGAAACCTAGCAACATGTTCGACTGTTGATTCATTAGCCTCACCAACAAATTTAGTAAATTTTGGGATTTTCCAACCCCTAGGCAATTCTGTTTGCCTTACATATTCTGATAATGGGGAAACAAAATTAAGCCTATGTAACCCTACATTTATCCCATTTTGAACTAGGATTTATTCGACTACATTTGAGATATTATTGTGTCCAATATTAGCATCTTGTTGGACATTTCTAAGAACTTGATCAGCATCTTGATGCCTTTGTATTACCCTAGGGATATTTTGTTCAATCTGTTCCCCATTTCCCACAGTTTCGACTACTCTTGCGTTCGACACTTGGGAAGTCAGACGGTTTGGCTGTGGGGGTGCCCCAAAGAAATCTGCTATTCTGGCCATTTGTCCAGCCAATATCTCATAACTTTGGTTTGTATTATTTATCATAGGAGTAAAAACAGTCCCCATTTGTTGTGTAAGGGCATTCACCATTTCATGGTTACTTTCCTCTATCTGTTGTCGGATTGACAACATCGACGTAGTACTTAGAGATGACAACGTTTGGTTTTTATAACCTATCCCCATAGGTCGACCTCCTGGGTTTGATGATGTGCTTGTCGCCATCATATTATCGGAATATAATGAAGGGTTAATGTATAAACCCTGCATCATCGACGTAGGCATTCCGAATTGAGGGTTAAAACCTGGCGGAGGTATTACTCCTTGATACGGCGGTCTCGCCGGATTAAATGGCGACCGTACATTTGCTGGTGACGACACCAAGGTTGCTGCCGTCGATCCATCGGCGTCTGTTGTCCTAGTTGGGGACGAATTTGCAGCATTTTGTGACGTTGTTCCTGTCAGAACAACTCCTTGATTTCTAGAAGAATCAGAATTATTGACATTAACATCAGACATATTAGCTAATTGTCTACCGCTTCTTAATATCATACATAACTTTTAACAACAAAAATACAAAACAAATAGCAATTGACGTGTCCCACTGGGCGTGCCAATTTGTTTACCCAGAAATATGGTAAACAATCGCTAGTTTCCTTTTTAAAGGTTACTTTTGCGGAATCAACTAGAATATTCCAGGACTAATTGCTTTTCTTTGTTGTTTACGTGGATCTAATTTGTATTAAATGTAGTAATACTTTAAAGTAAAAGAACACACTGAAACTTAAGGCTTTAAAGTAAATGAAGACGATAAAATGCAGTAAATGTTCACTGAAAATAAAGCATAACGTAAATGATTGCATAAAATTAAATTGGTACGCATGCATACATTCCAAAGTTGCACTCTTCACTCATTTTGCACAGAGATTGAGTTTGCTTGTGTTATGTAAAAATGCGGACCCCTAACTATCCATCTGAAACTTGCTTAAATAGTAAAATAAAATAACTACTACTAATGGTCGATGTCGCGGGCGAAAAATCGTTTTGTTCTTTTTTTTTTGTGGATGAGACACCTGATGCCTTCTTTGGGCTCGAGTGCTCAAAAAAAATGATTTTTCTTTTGTACCGACCAAACTTTTTATTGTTTCCAAAGTAGGAAAAGGAAAAAAGCTGCAATAACCTAAAAAGTGGGGGAGAGATTCCGGGTAAGAGGGTTGGTTATACGAAGGGAAGGTATTAGCACCCAACGTATCTATAGTACTCTATAGGTTTCTTTATTTTGTTTATTCCATTCTTGTTGTGGTGGAGGTTCTTGTGAAATAGGTGGGACCTAAGGTGTTTGTTTGATTATGCTCGCAAAGATCATCGCGATCCTCTGCATACATATCCCTTAGAGGGAATCAGAGCATCTGTAGCTCGGGGTCTACGGGTGCTAAGGTTTGAATGGTTTTTTTTGTTTTGTTTTGCTCGCCAAGGATCGACCTTGTGCCTACGTATTCTCAAAGGGATGTTGAGAAAGTCAGAGCAATCGTAGTTCCCACTTATGCTAGTGGAAGCAAAGGAAAATAGACAAATGTCGTCTAAATGCTAGATGTATCTAATCTATATCATCACATACATCTGTTTGATTTTTGTTTGAAAATCTTTTCATTATAAGCCCGGGGCCATGCCACTTAGGGTGCTTAGAATGATAAAGATGTTTTTGTTTAACCAGCCTTGTGGCAAAAGTTTCAATGAAGTCAGCCTTGTGACAAAAACTTTGATTAATCAGCCAGCCTTGTGGCAAAAGTTTCAATGAAGTCAGCCTTGTGACAAAAACTTTGATTAATCATCCAGTACGGTGGTAAAACAGTTTGATTGATTAGCCAGCCTTGTGGCAAAAAAAAGTTTGATTGATTGATTGATTGATTGTTTGTGATGATATAAAAGAGATACTCCTAGCATAGAGATGAAAAATGTCTAATCTCCTAGGTTATTTGGTTTTGGATATTGGGGAATGCTTATAAGAAGCCCGTGGGTCCTTGTACGAAGCCCAAGAGGAGGCTATCCGAGGGTCCTTGCATTGTAAGCCCAAGAGGAGGCTATGGGAGGGACAATCCAGGGTCCTTGCATTGTAAGCCCAAGAGGAGGCTATGGGAGGGTCACTCGTTTGTACAAAGCCCAAGGGGAGGCGTGGTATAGTTGGTTTGATCTCTTAGAGCGATTTCACCGGGAAACCATACTCTATGTCCTAACCTAAACTAGTGGGATTCTTTGCACGAAGCCCAATAGGAGGCTATGGGGAACCTAGTGTTGTACTAAGTTGAATAAGCATATAACACAATCACAAGTATGAACAAGTACGAACAAACATGAACAAGTACATGATCAAATATGAACAGTTATACATATATGACAAAGTGTGTGTATATAATGGAGTTTATGAAGGAAATATACCTGTAAGCATGATCCATTTGTATACACAGGGATCGGGACTCACACTCGGGGAGAGGTCCACTTGAATTTATTCAAAGCTATGTAAACAGGTATTTACAAAGGGGCTTGGGACTTATACCTACATGGAGGCCCATGGTATATTTACAAAACATGGTTGATCGTTTTATTTACAGACGCGTCGTTTGTTGTTTTGAAAACAGTTTGAAAAGTATTGTTTTGAAAGAGTTTTCTGTACAAAGAAAAACTGTATAAAAGGAAAAAGGAGTGGGTCTTATACTCTCTAATATTCGAGAGGCCCCTGTTTTATTTTCATAAAACAGGGTGGATGGTTTTGAAAAAAAAGATGTGAGATTTATTGTTTTAAAAACTGTTTTGAAGTTTTGGAAAAAGTTTTCTGTACAAAGAAAGACGAAAGGGACTTATACTCTCTAATATTCGAGAGGCCCCACTTCGTTTTGAAAATCAATTGATCAATTTAAAAAGATTTAATCAAAAAGAAGTGGTTTATCGTTTTTGAAAAGAATCGTGATCGCTCGTTTTAAAACGATTTGAATTTTGAAAGAAGTTAATTTAATCAAGATAAACAAAAAGATTGTCTTCAATTGACACTTAGATGATTAGGGTTTGCTTCAAAAAATATTTACAAGTGATTAAATTTGAAAATCAAATGAAAAATAATATTTAAAAGTATTAAAATTACTTAAAAACAAGTCATTTTAAAACTATTAAAAAATGTATCAAATAAATATTTTTTGATGATTTTTTTTGATATTCTTAAAATATATATATTAAGTGAGAGGTATGCAAAAAATGAATAAAAAATGAGTTAATTTGGTTAGTTAAATAATTAATTGAAGTTGTGAAGAAAATCAAAGAAAATAGGGACTAAAAAATTGGTTTTGTCTCCACAAGGGTTTGAACCCACAACCTCACGCTCACCACTCAAAAACATGACCAACTGGACCACGCGCGTGGTCTGTTTAGTATTTGCAACGAATCAATTATATTTTTGAATCAATTCTAATTTCAGTTTCAAAATCTGGCGCCAAGAACACATACCCAAATCAAATTTGAAAATTCTGAAAACTGAATTGTTTGGATCGAGTGAATAGCCTATCTTGCTCGATTTTTCACCAGGAACATGATGGTATCATTTAATTGCATTTATTTTATCTCTAAGGCTATCAATTTTCTGATGAACACGAAGAACCCTAATTTTGAGTTTCAATCTGAAATCGTGTGTGTGCATGATAAGTTGCAATTGATTGAGGGTTAATGATCCATACATATGCAGAAACAAGATGGCATGGCAGTTTTTCATTTATGATGCATGTATGATAGAGTTTGAAGTTCAAGTGACTTACCTTCAAAAACGGCCAAACTGGAGATTTGATTCTTCAATATAAGTGTTACAGATGCTTTGTATCAATCTGGATAGCTTCAATGATGATTATGGAAGGTGTCTGGATGTCTGGAACAAGCTGAATTCATCTGAGCATGGCCATGGCACCCGAACTGCAGTTGCTTCAAGTATGAATCGAATTTGAAGATGGAGGTGTTTCAGATTGCTGGTGAGTGTTTGGATCATTCATATGAAGTATATGGATGGTGTTAGGAGTGTTAGTTTGGACAGATATGGCTTGGTATGGATTTTGGCATGATAAGGTTCAATATATGCAATTATGGAAGTGAGGTAGTGATTCTGAGATTTGAGGTGTTTTTGGGTGTATGAGTGATTCAAACACATCACATTTGACATTTAGAAGTTGTGGGAAGCATCACTTTGTTCAGAACTTGCAAGGTTTGGAGGTTGAGTTTTCTACCTCACTTTGAAACACATGACTTGTAATTCAAGAAAGAAGAGAGAAAACCTATAATTGTGAGGTTTTGGTGTGATTTGAAGAGTGATTTGAACCTCTATTTATAGGCCAAGGATTCTGAATGAAGAGCTTTGCAACTTGCTTCAAAGTTTGGTGATTTGGCATTTGGAGATAAAGTGGAATCTTCACATTAAATGCAAATGGTTAAAGTAACTAAACCATGGTTATTTTTCTAAGCTTCTTATCTCTTTCCATTCTGATCTCAAATCAGAAAATATCATTCAATCATTGCTTTGGTGTGTCATCACTTGGATCATTGGCCATATAGTATAGAAACTTAGTGAAAATGGCTTGAAATTTCATGCTTAATGACCTCTAATGTCAAAATTCAAAACCATAGCTATGCTCCATATTTTTTCATGCTCTTGGACATTTTGGAAAGCTCATGTTGCACACTTCAAAAGCCTAGTTGAAAGTTTCTTCAAGACCTTTAAGGAAATGGGTGAAAAAGATCCATGAACTTTGAGAAAAATGAAGTTTTAAGTGAAGTTTTCATAAGATGCCAACTTTGAAGCTCCATATCTCTTAAATGGTTGATCTTATGGAAAAAAATTATATGTGTCAAAGTTGTTTATTGGATCAAAATCTACAACTTTCATGTTGGGAGTTTTTTTCAGTTTGTAGGTGAAATTTTGAGTTATTCCCCTCCAAAGTTTGGAAAAAACCATGAAAAACACTTAGAAAAATTTTCTAAGTATGAAAGTCAAACTTTTGACTTTTTGATTCTTGATTGATTTTCTTGATTTTTCTTGATCAAATGACTTCTCATATCATATATTGATGATTTAAAACTTCAAAAGTCATGGTTGACCAAAATTCCCCAAAAGTCAATGGTGATCTTGTACAGATGACTTTTTCAGACGAATCGCGTTTCTGGAGATTTCAAATGAAACAGGCTATCCTCACCAAATGAATGGTATGAATGGATCACATTGAGGCATTAGAGGATATTGAGCCATGGTTTGAGTTGTGACACCATGTCCTGATTAAAAAAGTCAGTTATTCAGTGAATCAGGTCAAAAACCCTAATTGTCGACCAGATGAAATTGATGACTGTGGATCTTGAATTGAGATGTAATTTCCATTGGATGTTGTCATAGGGATTATTTGAATATGATTGAAACCTTTGATTGACCCCCTGGGGGTTTTTAGGGTTTCCCAAATGTGATCCCTGATTTCAGTCCCTGATAGTTCAAAACCCTGATCTGAGGATTTGTCTGATCAATCTTTGTGTAGGAGATGTTATGAGCCAATGGATTAGGTCAAAATGATGCACTTGAGGTCTTGATATCATGTCCCAAGCCATTAGGTTAAATTCTGAGCAAAAGTCAGGAGTGTGCTGTCTTCAGTCAAAACCCTAATTCAGTCGATTCAAAGCTGTTGAGCTTGTTGAAATGAATCTCTGAGGACCAAATGTTGATTGTAGATGAAGATGATTCATTTGAGATGAAGGGGGAACAAAACCCTAATTGATTGGTATTTGTACTGATGAGTGATTTCCTGATTAAATCCTGCTGAGTCGCAAGTAACAAACACAAGCTATGCAATTTGTTAGAGATGCAAATGATGATATGAGGTGGTATCTTAGGTCAAAAATTGGGGTATGACAGATGCCCCTATTTAAGTTTTCTTCAACCTGAGACATGAAGATTGAAAATCTTCGTTTTGATAGGGTGGAAGAGACTTAAATATCAGAAGACGCGAATTTTGGACCTAAGATACCAAAACTGCGAATGATGCAAGGATATCTTTACCGAGGGGATATCAAGAACTGACTCCGCTGGGGAAAAGTGATTGGGAAGGATATCTCAATCCGTTTCAGGAAGAGAATCCGTTTTTTTTTTCTTTTCGGGAAAGCAAGTGTATGCTTCACCGGGGAATGATAGCTTTGTAAGAAAAGCTTACCTATCGACATTATCGATTATCAACACAGGGATAGACTTGTTAATAATGCGAAGGTGAAAGGTATGAAACTATATTACCGACTATCAGCATGGTGATAGACTTGACATGGTAAAAAAAAAGTTTCAAAGGTTCGGTTAATATTATCGACTATCAGCATTGGGACAGACATGTTTAATAATATAACCAGAACAAAAGGTTACCGACTACCAGCCTTGTGATAGTGGTTTTGAAGACATGATCAATTATCAGCCGAGTGATAAAATGATCCTGGAGACTTTGCTAGGGAAATTACTGGTTATTCAGCCTTGTGAACAGTAATAAGGCCCTGATTTGTCAAATGGTCTTCATGATTGATTTCCTAGAGAGGAAAAGTCTTTTGGAAGAGACATAAGCTGCTCGGATGATGAGGCTATTGCTTATTGTCTGTTTTTTTTTTTTCACGACTCTATTTGAGGAATCGGAATTTGAATCTCTGGTAAAGACAAGGTTCTAACCAAGAATGAATTGGAAAGAGACAGTCAAACAAGACTTTGTACCCATGAGGAATGAACTCAACTGGGTATTTTCTCCTTTGTTTTGAGAGGAGAAACTAAAGCAACCTTCTTCCACGAGGAATGATCTCAGTGGGGAACTGGAGAAAGAATATGTTCTTTTTGCTTATGGGCGACGACCTACTGGAGAGATGACACGCCCATTTTTGTTTCTTCTCTTTTTCTTCTTTTTTTTTTTTTTCTCTTTTTTTTTTGGGAATAGATATATCCTGAACAAGCGATTATTGAAAAATACAAGAATGCATAAATGATGCAAATATGTATGAATGATGAATGTCATGAATGTAGCATGCATACTGACGATACTGACAGACAGAGGAGTATATACTGGAGAAGGACCGACGTCGCAATACAACCAGATACTTGGCAAATGTTCTTCAACACGGTGTAGATAACACAAGTGATGAATGGTGTTGCATGTTTTAAACTTCTCTGGGGAAGATAAACATCTTTTCTTATTGAGATGGAAGAATCTTTTCACTGGAGATGGAAAATCTTCGTCACTGGGGATAAAAGACCTTCTTCACTGGGGATAGAAGAGCTTCTTCACTGGGGATAGAAGAGCTTTTCCTATCATAATCTTTGATTCATCCTATGGAGATAGCTGTTGATGTTTCTTCTGTTGTTCACAACTCAAAGGAAAGTTTCGCTTTTATTTTGAAGAAGTGAAGTAAATTCATTTAAAACTTTTTTTCTTTTTTTTTTCAAAAATGAATAACACAATTAAAGCGTCATTTTGCAAGCTAAAAGAAATTAGAGATTGCAAACAAATGGGCACAAGGCTCAAATTTATTTAATAGGATGGCAATCAGCTAAAGGCGTGATTCCATGGAGTATTTACAAAAGTTGGAAATGGTAATTATGCGGAAAAGGCTACATTGAAAGCAATAACCACTATTCCCCCCAACAACTTTGAGTTCCAACTGTGCTTGTTGCTTCAGATTGGCAATGATTTGATTGAAGATCCTTTGATGAAGTACAGACTCCTCAGGTGACGAAGTGCAGACTGATGCAGTTACTTTGTCATAAATCCCTAATTTTTGCCTAGATTGCCCTTTCAGGTTTTCAATCTACCAGGATGATTTTTTTGTTTTTTGTCTCTAATTTTTGCCTGGACCGCCCTTTCGGGTTTTCAGTCCACCGAGACGCTCATTTTTGGCCTAAGTCGCCCTTTGCGGGTTTTCGACTTACCGAGCTGTTCTTTTGTATTTTTTAGACAAAGTATTTCTTGACTGCATCAGCATTCACAGGATGTGGGAGTTCATCACCATCCATGGTTACAAGAGTCATGGCGCCGCCAGAAAATGTTCTTTTGACAACATACGGGCCTTCGTAATTAGGAGACCATTTGCCCCTAGAATCTGGTTGAAAAGACAAGATTTTTTTAAGCACGAGGTCGCCTTCTTGAAATTCACGAGGTCGAACCTTTTTGTTGAAAGCTTGTTTCATCCTTGCTTGGTATAACTGTCCATGGCATAGAGCAGTCATACGTTTCTCTTCGATTAAATTCAACTGATCGTATCTGCTTTGACACCATTCAGCCTCTGATAGCTTAGTCTCCATGAGGACTCTCATTGATGGGATTTCAACTTCTACGGGGAGCACAGCTTCCATGCCGTATACTAGAGAAAAGGGAGTTGCCCCTGTTGAAGTACGCACTGAAGTACGGTACCCATGTAAAGCAAATGGCAGCATTTCATGCCAGTCTTTGTAAGTGACGACCATTTTCTGGACGATCTTCTTAATGTTCTTGTTGGCGGCTTCAACTGCGCCGTTCATTTTTGGTCTATAAGGAGAAGAGTTATGATGCTCAATCTTGAATTCCTCACACAATTCTTTCATCATTTTGTTATTTAAGTTTGAACCATTGTCAGTAATGATCTTGCTGGGAACACCATATCGGCAAATGATGTTATTCTTGATAAACCTCACAACCACTTGTCTTGTAACATTGGCGTAAGATGCTGCTTCGACCCATTTGGTGAAGTAATCAATTGCTACTAAGATGAAACGATGACCATTTGAAGCCTTTGGTTCGATCATTCCAATCATGTCAATACCCCACATGGAGAAAGGCCACGGAGATGAGAGAACGTTGAGTAGAGTCGGTGGCACATGGATCTTATCTGCGTAGATCTGGCACTTGTGACATCTTTTCACGTGTTTGTAACAGTCTGATTCCATTGTCAACCAATAGTATCCTGCTCTTAAGATTTTCTTGGACATTGCATGCCCGTTTGAATGAGTTCCAAAGGACCCTTCATGCACTTCATGCATTAACATGTCTGCTTCGTGTCTATCCACGCATCTGAGCAAAACCATGTCGAAATTTCTTTTGTATAGTACATCTCCGTTCAGGAAGAAACTGGCAGAAAGTCTCCTTAGAGTTTTCTTATCTTTGTTTGATGTCCCAAGCGGGTACTCTTGAGTTTGAAGGAAGCGTTTGATGTCGTGAAACCACGGTTTATCATCGATGACTGCTTCAGTTGCAAATACATAGGCGGGCCTTTCAAGGCGCGTAATTCTGACTTTAGGCACATCATTCCAGTGACTGACTTTGAACATGGAAGATAGAGTAGCCAAGGCGTCTGCCATTCGATTCTGATCTCGAGGTATATGATGCAATTCAACCTTGTTGAAGAAAGTCAAAAGACGTCTTGCATAATCTCTGTAAGGAATCAAACCAGGGTGGTAAGTTTCCCACTTGTCTTTGATTTGATTGATCACGAGGGCTGAATCTCCATATATGTCAAGGATCTTGATCCTTAAGTCAATGGCTTCTTCTAGACCCATGATACAAGCTTCATATTCTGCGATGTTGTTGGTACAATCAAATAGCAGTCTGGCGGAGAACGGGATATGAGTACCCTTGGGAGTAATGATGATTGCCCCAATTCCATTGCCAAAAGCGTTTACTGCTCCATCAAAAATTAAGCCCCATCTGGATCCAGGCTCAGGACCTTCTTCAGGTAACGGTTCGTCACAATCTTTCATCTTCAAGTACAAGACATCTTCATCAGGAAAGTCAAACTTGAGAGATTGATATTCATTAATTGGTTGATGCGCCAAGTGATCGGCGAGAATGCTTCCTTTGACCGCTTTTTGAGCACGGTATTCAATGTCATATTCGGATAACAGCATTTGCCATCGGGCAATCCTTCCTGTTAAGGCAGGCTTTTCAAAGACATACTTGATCGGATCCATTTTGGAGATTAACCAAGTAGTATTGTTGATCATGTACTGGCGGAGACGTTTTGAAGCCCAAGCCAAAGCACAACATGTTTTTTCGAGCATGGAGTAACGAGACTCACAGTCTGTGAATTTCTTACTCAGGTAATAGATGGCATGCTCCTTCTTACCGGTCTCATCTTGCTGTCCAAGCATACAGCCCATGGATTCTTCCAACACAGTAAGGTACATGATTAGTGGTCTTCCTTCAACTGGAGGAATCAATATTGGTGGTTCTAACAGGTATTCCTTGATACTGTCAAACGCTTTCTGGCAATCTTCAGTCCATACAACCCCTTGATCTTTGCGGAGAAGCTTGAAAATTGGCCCACAGGTAGCAGTCATTTGAGAGATAAATCGGGAGATATAGTTCAATCGTCCGAGAAATCCTCTTACTTGCTTTTCAGTCTTTGGTGCAGGCATCTCTTGAATAGCTCTGACTTTGTCGGGATCTACTTCAATACCTCTTTGGCTGACAATGAAACCCAAGAGTTTTCCAGATCTAACCCCAAAAGTACATTTGTTAGGATTCAAGCGAAGCTGATATTTCCTTAGTCGTTGAAACAACTTCAAAAGGTATTCAATATGTTCTTCTTCTGTGCTGGACTTGGCTATCATGTCGTCCACATAAACTTCAATTTCTTTATGCATCATGTCATGAAAGAGAGTAGTCATTGCCCTTTGGTAAGTTGCGCCTGCATTCTTCAATCCAAACGGCATCACTTTGTAGCAAAAGGTACCCCATGGGGTGATGAAAGATGTCTTCTCCATGTCTTCAGGAGCCATCTTGATCTGATTATAACCGGAGAACCCGTCCATGAAGGAAAAGACATTGAACTTAGCGGTGTTATCAACCAGCATGTCGATATGTGGTAAGGGAAAGTCATCTTTTGGACTGGCCTTATTCAGGTCACGGTAGTCAACACACATTCTGACTTTGCCATCTTTCTTCGGAACTGGCACTATGTTGGCCAACCATTGAGGATACTCAGAGGTGACAAGAAAACCTGCGTCGAGTTGCTTTTGAACTTCTACTTTGATCTTGTTAGCCATATCAGGGTGAGTCCTTCGCAATTTCTGCTTAACCGGCGGACATTCTGGCTTCAATGGTAAGTAATGCTGAACAATATTGGTATCCAACCCAGGCATGTCTTGGTAGGACCAAGCAAACACGTCAACATATTCTTTGAGAAGGTTTGTCAACTTACTCTTGATATCAGCATCAAGCAGTGATCCAATGGTCACTTGTTTTTTGTCTTCTTCAGAACCCAAGTTGATCTTTTCTAAAGGCTCTTTGTGAGGCAGAATGGCTCTTTCCTCGTGCTTAAGTAATCGAGAGATCTCGTCCGGGATCTCCTCTTCTTCCTCTTCTTCGGCTTCGAACACAGGAAACTCAAAGTTGGGAGAGGGCATAGGGTTATTGCATTCAATGGGTTTATCAATAGTAAATCTGCACATATGATTTATATTTATTTCAGAAAATTTATGAATGCAGGAGTGTATGCAGATTTTTTTTTTTTTTTTTTTGAAAAGTTTTTTTCTTTATTTTGGTTTTTTAGGATTACCATTTCCAGAAAAAAAGCAAAAATAAAACATATAATGTAGGGAATTCAAAATGACACTTTATTTATGATTCATCTTTGAAACAAAGCCCTAAACACAAACTCATTTGTCTTGGGCAGGACAAAGAGGGAAACTTTTTAAAACAAAGCCCTATACACAAAGTTATTTGGGCAGAATGTTTAAAAGCAAAGCCCTATAAAACATCTCTCTGCTTTGGGCAAGGCAGGAGGTCAAAATAACAGCGAGGTGATTACTTTGAGCGGCGAACAACATTCGGAACGTCGACAGCCTTCCAGTAGCAACGAACTCCTCTGTGCATTATGTATTCAGGAAAATTCTCCCCAGAATTATCTTCAGTATTGACATTGACCGCTGGTCGAGCAGGATTTGAAGGTCCTGGTTTGTCACTCTTGTTCTTTGTAGAGTTGAAACGGTCTTCTTCTACTTCTTGAAGAGCATAAGACGAGTCATAATCTTCGGAATTTTCAGGATGTATTTCCCAGTCTTCAGGATGAAGAGACTCATTGTCAGCGACACTTTCTGAGTCAGTTGCGGGACCATCTTCCCCTTCATCTTCAAAAATGGCATTTATGTGATAATAACCATCTTCAGGATTGTGAATCTTGGTAGATGCGTTGAAGCTGAAATCTTCAGTAATTTCAGGCTGCTGAGAAAATTGACAGGGCTGATAAGCCTCTTCTGGTTGACTATCATATTCAAAGGAATCTCCCCATCCGGTTGGTTGGACATCCTCAATCGCAATCTTGTAACTTTCAGGTGCAGTATATTTCACCATATAATCAAATTTTCCACTTGGTTGTCCCAAGGTGTCCCAGATTTCTGCAGGAACAGGCTCAGTTTCATTGCCTTTGGACGGAGGATATGGTTCTTCCTGAGATATGTATCCCGAGTCATTGAGATAACATTTCCATTCTTCTTCAGGATCGGAGAGACCTTCTTCGATGCATTCTTCGATAAGGACATTAACCTCTTGAGGAATTGGGTTAAGGAATCCTCCACTAATGAATGTTTCTTTGATCGGTCGAAGGGTTTCATCCTTCTTGGTGCAGTTTGAGAATGTTGGTGAACATCCGAGACCTGCTCTGGTTTCATTCTTGGTAGGGATCACAACTTGCCCCCAGCCAGTGGTAGTTCCATCTTTCACTACTTTCACTGCCTCTTTGTAAGAAGAGATCGATGCTTTCTTCTTGGAGGATTCGTCTTCTAAAGAGAGACCTTGGAACTGAGTTCCTTCCACATCATCAGCACTGATGAAAGAGAAATTGGATAAATGGCTCACCATCAAGGCTTGTTCTCCACTTATTGTTACCAATTTTCCATTTGTTACAAATTTTAACTTTTGATGGAGCGTAGAAGTTACTGCCCCTGCTTCATGGATCCATGGTCGTCCTAACAGACAGCTATAAGCAGCTTGAATGTCCATGACCTGGAAGGTGATTTGAAATGTATGTGGACCAATTGTCATGGGAAGGTTGACTTCGCCGATAACTGATTTTCGCGATCCATCAAATGCTTTGACAACTACACCACTGAACTTCATAGGCATTCCTTGGTAAGACAAGCGAGCAAGAGTCGTCTTTGGCATCACATTCAAGGAAGATCCGGTGTCTACCAACACATTGGACAAAGAGTCTGACTGACAGTTCATAGAAATGTGCAAAGCAAGATTGTGATTTCTGCCCTCCTCGGGGAGTTCTTCATCACAGAAGCTTAAATTGTTGCAAGCAGTTATGTTGGCTATTATCCCATCAAAATGGTCAACGGTCACATCATGATCTACAAAAGCCTGATCCAAGACCTTCATCAGGGCTTCCCTGTGGGCTTCTGAGTTTAAAAGCAATGAAAGTATTGAGATTTTTGAAGGAGTCTGCATAAGCTGATCCACAATCTTGTATTCACTTCTTTTGATAAGCTTCAAAATTTCGTCAAAGTCAGGATTCACATTGGTTCCACTGGATTGACCGACATCAGTGTTTGTATTACTAACAGGAGTTTCCACAGGGTTCCCCACTGATGTACTCACAGGATTTTGCCCGGATGCAGGAGCAACAGGCTGTTTCGGAGGTAGCGGAGTATACACACGTCCACTTCTTGTTACACGACTTACATCAGCAATGTTTTCAACAGATGAGAGAGTAGGCAAAGGAACTTCTTGTCCATCTTTTATCATTGTAGCATTGTAGTTGTATGGAACTGCCTTGTCAGAGTCATAAGGAACAGGTCCAGGTAGACAAATGATCAAAGGAGCAATAGGAACCTTCGGCTTGTTGTAAGTAACTTCCATGCGCTCAGGCATGTTGAAATGAGGAACGATGACGTTAACTGTAGGCATTTCCGAGTTGATATCTGAGACTAAAAGCTCATGCGGATAACATCCTATCATGTTAACTTCATTTTCATCCCTATTTCTGTAGATCTCAATAGTACCATTATCTAGCAAAACTTGGAGATCTCTTCTCACAATCGAACACCCGTGAGGCTCCACACAACAAATTCTACAGGAACCGTATTGATGCTGGCGAAAATTCGGCCCTCGACAAAGAGTAGCGTGCATTTGTACCAAATCTGCTCTTGAGAAGTTGATATTATAGACTCGGTACTGGCCAGGACATCCATATACCATGTTTACAACATGCCCTCCATGATTGGGCAGCGGATTTGCTTGCACATTAGGATTCAAATTTCTGAAAGAGAGAAGATTAGATCTAACCAACCTCTGAACTTCATATTTCAAAGCTATGCAATGCTCAAGATCATGGCCAGGTGCTCCTTGATGATAAGGGCATGAGACCTCAGCTTTGTACCACCATGGGAGTCTCTCAGGTACTGGTGGTGGTGCTCTAGTTTGAACGAGCCCTTTTTCAATCAAAGCAGGGTACAGTTCTGTATAGGTCATTGGAATCGGATCAAACTGTGGAGCTCTTTGCACACGATTCTGATTGTTGTTAAGTTGTTGAGCCTGTTGTCGAGGCTGTTGTTGTTGAAACTGCGGGGTAAATCCCGGATTTGGCGCTGTATTAACGACTGGCGCAATAGCAGAAACCTGTTGTTGACGACTGACATTTCCTCTTGGCTTCCCTTGGGACACCATGTCAACACTTTGTTCTTTCTTCTTTTGGAAACCACTTCCGAACTTTTTGGTTCCGCTTGAAGATCCACCTTCTTTAGTCAGACGTCCGGTTCGGACTCCTTCTTCTAGACGCATCCCCATGTTTACCATTTCGGTGAAATCACTTGGAGCACTAGCAATCATGCGTTCATAATAAAACGGACTGAGAGTATTCAAGAAGATCTTTGTCATCTCTTTCTCTTTTAACGGTGGATTAATCTGAGCAGCAGTTTCTCTCCATCGTTGGGCATATTCTTTGAAAGCTTCATGATCTTTCTGAGCCATGGATCGAAGCTGATCTCTGTCTGGAGCCATATCCGAATTGTATTTGTATTGTCGGACAAAGGCCTCGCCTAGGTCATTGAAAGTTCGAATATTGGTGCTATCCAAACCTGTGTACCACTTCAGTGCGGCACCAGTCAAACTGTCTTGAAAGTAATGGATGAGCAACTGATGATTATCTGCATAAGTAGACATCTTTCTAGCATACATCACAAGATGGCTTTGCGGACAAGAACTACCTTTATACTTCTCAAAGTCAGGGACCTTGAACTTAGCCGGTATTTGTACGCTGGGAACCAAACATAGCTCCTGGGCATTTTTTCCAAACAAATCTTTTCCACGGATAGCTTTAACTTCCAACTGCATCTTGTTAAACTGCTCTTGGAGATCTCCCACAAGATTACGCTGATTTGTGCTATCACCTTGATCATGATAAATCTCATTGCCATCATAAGGAACAGTGTGAACCGTAGGGGTCGGAACTGTCATAGTGGGTTGAGAAAGTGCCATAGTGATCTGGGAAAAAGTTATCCCGGAATGTGGAATAAACGCCGAACCTTGTGCAGCAGGCGCTTCAGTTGTAGCTGTTTGAACTCCAGAGAAATTAGGGCGGAAACCTGTACCAAAGCTGAAAGGCGGACCCCAACCTTCTGGCATGGAGAAAGATGGAATGTTGAATGCGACTGTAGAAACTGGAGTAGTGACTTCAGATGTTACCGTTGCTTGACTGTTGGGTGGCGGCGGCTGATTCTGTGCGGCCATTAAGGAGTCAACCAGAGTAGTGAGACTTTCCAACTTTTCCTGAAGAGTGGTCACTGTACCACGGAGCTCAATATTCTCTTGTTCAGAGTGTTCCATTACTCTTCTTCTGCTTGAACGAGTATTGTATCTGTGATCTGATTGCGAACGCGGTCGAGAAACTTTGAGACGCGACAGCTTGACGATCTATTGGAGAAAGATCCAAAAGATAAGACTCTATACAACAGACTCGATATGCAGAATGATGTATGCAAAAAGAAATTTATGATTTTTCCAAACATTTTAAAGATTATTTCCTTGCAAACATTTGAACACAAACAATTCTTTTATTGAATAAATGGGAAATGTTACAACATTGGAGCATAGCTCCTTACAAAAGCAAATGATAAATGAAAATCTAAACAAATCCTAAACATCCTCATCGGACGAAGAACCAAATGCGTTGTGCAGCTTGAGCTTCATGATTTCTTTCCCATAGTAAGCTTTCAACTCGGCCTTTTCAGCTTTCAGCTTGTCAACAACATTCTTCCAATTGTCAGGCATCGGAGCGTTGCTTGTCGAGGCTTCAGGATTTTTCTTGCTTTCTTTGATGTATCTTCTGATTGCGGCGTCTTTCCGACGGATCTTCTCATCTTTGCTCATGAGCCATCCATCCTGATAATAGAGAGTTTCTTCGTGATCTTTCACCCTTTTCTTCAACTTTCTATTTTCCTCATCAGTTTTACGAAACTTTTCTTCCCAAGAGTCCTTTTCTAACCTCATCTTGGCTAAAATCTCCTGGTACTCTTCCACATGGTTAATGGGAACATTGGGTAGTTGAGACACCACAGGGAACATGGGTTTTTCATAATCATAAGGCATTCGAAACTCCTTTGCTCTTTTCTTCACCCAGCAGGTATAGGCGTTCGTAGCAATGCAGTTCTTTATATCACCTTTCCCTTTCCATCGGACGTCGTACCAGGCTCTCACCATTCTTGTTTTCAACCCTTGAGGATCCTCCCCTTCTTGGTAGAAGTAGCTTTCCACTGCGAGACCAACAGGTTTAACTGAATTTGCATACCCGAGTTGTCGTCGGGCTAGGACCGGATTGTAGTTAATTCCTCCTTGTGTACCAATGAGGGGTACATTGGCGAATTCTCCACAACTATCAATGATTTCTGTGCCGCAGCGAGCCAGAGCATACCAATGGATATCATTATTAGTAAGGGACATAAGTCTTCGAGGCCAATGCAAACCTTCTCGGTTTTCTGTGAAAATAGGAGACTTAGGTAAGTGTGAAACAATCCATTTGTACAAAAGAGGTGCACAACATACAATGATTCCACCACCTTGGCGATTTTTGTGATGAATAGAGAAATACATGTCACCAAGCAAAGTCGGAACAGGATTCCCATTCAGAAAGATCTTTATGGCGTTGATATCAACAAAGTCGTTGATGTTGGGAAACAGAACCAACCCATAGATGAGCAAGGCTAATACAGCTTCAAAAGCTATCATGCTACCAGTGTCAATGAAATCAAAAGCTTTCTTTATTAGAAACTGCGAAGTCAAACCCGGAAGGTTTCCTTTGGTAGTCCAATTACTTTCTACCTCAGATTTCTTCAAGTGGGTACCTGCTGCAATGGCTGGTGACTTAGGAATGGCTTCCAAACCATTGAAAGGTATTTTGTCAGACACAGGAATACCCAAAAGATTGGCATATTCTTCCAAGGTTGGTACCAACTGATAGTCTGGAAAGGTGAAACACCGGTAGACGGGATCATAGAACTGAACCAGAGTTTTGAGAAGTCCTTCATCAACATGAGTGTTCAAGATAGGCAAAAGCTTTCCATGGCTTTTCCTAAAATCGGAAGGATCTTGCACAAAAGATGCTAACTCTTTTAGTCTTTCTACATTAGGAGCTTTGAAACCGTACTTCTTGGTATGCCTTTTTACCCACTCCATAACTTAATCCTATAATGTTTGCAAGGAAAATTTCTAAAATTTTTTTTTTTTTTTTGGAAAAATCATGTTTTTTATGGAAAAAGATGGATTTTTTAATGGACGTATGAATGCATGGATGCATGGATGCCACATATTCAAACATGGTAAAGCAAACATGGTAGTTCAAACATGGTAACGCAAACATGGTACTACAAACATGGTAACACAAACATGGTACACACAAGTTCAACGGCCCAGCGTCACGAGCATGAGGTCAGTGAACCAAACATGGGATAGTACTAGGGTTTATCACCTGCAAAACATGTTCTACTGATACGTCAGAGTCCACATTTTTCTTTCGGATATTACCGGCTTGCACAACTGAACTTGTGAGCCAGCAATATTCTCAAGAAAAACTCGTCTGAGTGTGGTTCTCCGCATGACAACTAATCCAAGTCTACACCTGAATAGTTTCTGCACCACGTCCTAATAAGGCCAGGATGGGTTGGGGTTCTACAGCCAACTCAGCTTCTACAGTTCAATGAAAGCAATAATGTCTTCGAAACTGAACTTGCTAAACATATACTACAAACAAGGAACCTCCACTGAGCGGAAGGATTCTCATGCTGACTTTTTAAGGACTGAACTCCTTGTATGCCATACATGACTATACCCTCCACCTAATTCTTATGTGTACTTAATCCGGGTTAGGATTTGTCCATAATGTATCACTTGTAACAGAACCACACAAGTAACAGAACCAAGGAACCACACATGTAACAAAAACAAAATAAAAACAAAATAAATAGAAATAACCCTTTCTTTGGAAACAACAAAAAGTTTCGTCCCCAGTGAAGTCGCCATTTTTCTGTCGCGGGCGAAAAATCGTTTTGTTCTTTTTTTTTTTGTGGATGAGACACCTGATGCCTTCTTTGGGCTCGAGTGCTCAAAAAAATGATTTTTCTTTTGTACCGACCAAACTTTTTATTGTTTCCAAAGTAGGAAGAGGAAAAAAAGCTGCAATAACCTAAAAAGTGGGGGAGAGATTCCGGGTAAGAGGGTTGGTTATACGAAGGGAAGGTATTAGCACCCAACGTATCTATAGTACTCTATAGGTTTCTTTATTTTGTTTATTCCATTCTTGTTGTGGTGGAGGTTCTTGTGAAATAGGTGGGACCTAAGGTGTTTGTTTGATTATGCTCGCAAAGATCATCGCGATCCTCTGCATACATATCCCTTAGAGGGAATCAGAGCATCTGTAGCTCGGGGTCTACGGGTGCTAAGGTTTGAATGGTTTTTTTTGTTTTGTTTTGCTCGCCAAGGATCGACCTTGTGCCTACGTATTCTCAAAGGGATGTTGAGAAAGTCAGAGCAATCGTAGTTCCCACTTATGCTAGTGGAAGCAAAGGAAAATAGACAAATGTCGTCTAAATGCTAGATGTATCTAATCTATATCATCACATACATCTGTTTGATTTTTGTTTGAAAATCTTTTCATTATAAGCCCGGGGCCATGCCACTTAGGGTGCTTAGAATGATAAAGATGTTTTTGTTTAACCAGCCTTGTGGCAAAAGTTTCAATGAAGTCAGCCTTGTGACAAAAACTTTGATTAATCAGCCAGCCTTGTGGCAAAAGTTTCAATGAAGTCAGCCTTGTGACAAAAACTTTGATTAATCATCCAGTACGGTGGTAAAACAGTTTGATTGATTAGCCAGCCTTGTGGCAAAAAAAAGTTTGATTGATTGATTGATTGATTGTTTGTGATGATATAAAAGAGATACTCCTAGCATAGAGATGAAAAATGTCTAATCTCCTAGGGTATTTGGTTTTGGATATTGGGGAATGCTTATAAGAAGCCCGTGGGTCCTTGTACGAAGCCCAAGAGGAGGCTATCCGAGGGTCCTTGCATTGTAAGCCCAAGAGGAGGCTATGGGAGGGACAATCCAGGGTCCTTGCATTGTAAGCCCAAGAGGAGGCTATGGGAGGGTCACTCGTTTGTACAAAGCCCAAGGGGAGGCGTGGTATAGTTGGTTTGATCTCTTAGAGCGATTTCACCGGGAAACCATACTCTATGTCCTAACCTAAACTAGTGGGATTCTTTGCACGAAGCCCAATAGGAGGCTATGGGGAACCTAGTGTTGTACTAAGTTGAATAAGCATATAACACAATCACAAGTATGAACAAGTACGAACAAACATGAACAAGTACATGATCAAATATGAACAGTTATACATATATGACAAAGTGTGTGTATATAATGGAGTTTATGAAGGAAATATACCTGTAAGCATGATCCATTTGTATACACAGGGATCGGGACTCACACTCGGGGAGAGGTCCACTTGAATTTATTCAAAGCTATGTAAACAGGTATTTACAAAGGGGCTTGGGACTTATACCTACATGGAGGCCCATGGTATATTTACAAAACATGGTTGATCGTTTTATTTACAGACGCGTCGTTTGTTGTTTTGAAAACAGTTTGAAAAGTATTGTTTTGAAAGAGTTTTCTGTACAAAGAAAAACTGTATAAAAGGAAAAAGGAGTGGGTCTTATACTCTCTAATATTCGAGAGGCCCCTGTTTTATTTTCATAAAACAGGGTGGATGGTTTTGAAAAAAAAGATGTGAGATTTATTGTTTTAAAAACTGTTTTGAAGTTTTGGAAAAAGTTTTCTGTACAAAGAAAGACGAAAGGGACTTATACTCTCTAATATTCGAGAGGCCCCACTTCGTTTTGAAAATCAATTGATCAATTTAAAAAGATTTAATCAAAAAGAAGTGGTTTATCGTTTTTGAAAAGAATCGTGATCGCTCGTTTTAAAACGATTTGAATTTTGAAAGAAGTTAATTTAATCAAGATAAACAAAAAGATTGTCTTCAATTGACACTTAGATGATTAGGGTTTGCTTCAAAAAATATTTACAAGTGATTAAATTTGAAAATCAAATGAAAAATAATATTTAAAAGTATTAAAATTACTTAAAAACAAGTCATTTTAAAACTATTAAAAAATGTATCAAATAAATATTTTTTGATGATTTTTTTTGATATTCTTAAAATATATATATTAAGTGAGAGGTATGCAAAAAATGAATAAAAAATGAGTTAATTTGGTTAGTTAAATAATTAATTGAAGTTGTGAAGAAAATCAAAGAAAATAGGGACTAAAAAATTGGTTTTGTCTCCACAAGGGTTTGAACCCACAACCTCACGCTCACCACTCAAAAACATGACCAACTGGACCACGCGCGTGGTCTGTTTAGTATTTGCAACGAATCAATTATATTTTTGAATCAATTCTAATTTCAGTTTCAAAATCTGGCGCCAAGAACACATACCCAAATCAAATTTGAAAATTCTGAAAACTGAATTGTTTGGATCGAGTGAATAGCCTATCTTGCTCGATTTTTCACCAGGAACATGATGGTATCATTTAATTGCATTTATTTTATCTCTAAGGCTATCAATTTTCTGATGAACACGAAGAACCCTAATTTTGAGTTTCAATCTGAAATCGTGTGTGTGCATGATAAGTTGCAATTGATTGAGGGTTAATGATCCATACATATGCAGAAACAAGATGGCATGGCAGTTTTTCATTTATGATGCATGTATGATAGAGTTTGAAGTTCAAGTGACTTACCTTCAAAAACGGCCAAACTGGAGATTTGATTCTTCAATATAAGTGTTACAGATGCTTTGTATCAATCTGGATAGCTTCAATGATGATTATGGAAGGTGTCTGGATGTCTGGAACAAGCTGAATTCATCTGAGCATGGCCATGGCACCCGAACTGCAGTTGCTTCAAGTATGAATCGAATTTGAAGATGGAGGTGTTTCAGATTGCTGGTGAGTGTTTGGATCATTCATATGAAGTATATGGATGGTGTTAGGAGTGTTAGTTTGGACAGATATGGCTTGGTATGGATTTTGGCATGATAAGGTTCAATATATGCAATTATGGAAGTGAGGTAGTGATTCTGAGATTTGAGGTGTTTTTGGGTGTATGAGTGATTCAAACACATCACATTTGACATTTAGAAGTTGTGGGAAGCATCACTTTGTTCAGAACTTGCAAGGTTTGGAGGTTGAGTTTTCTACCTCACTTTGAAACACATGACTTGTAATTCAAGAAAGAAGAGAGAAAACCTATAATTGTGAGGTTTTGGTGTGATTTGAAGAGTGATTTGAACCTCTATTTATAGGCCAAGGATTCTGAATGAAGAGCTTTGCAACTTGCTTCAAAGTTTGGTGATTTGGCATTTGGAGATAAAGTGGAATCTTCACATTAAATGCAAATGGTTAAAGTAACTAAACCATGGTTATTTTTCTAAGCTTCTTATCTCTTTCCATTCTGATCTCAAATCAGAAAATATCATTCAATCATTGCTTTGGTGTGTCATCACTTGGATCATTGGCCATATAGTATAGAAACTTAGTGAAAATGGCTTGAAATTTCATGCTTAATGACCTCTAATGTCAAAATTCAAAACCATAGCTATGCTCCATATTTTTTCATGCTCTTGGACATTTTGGAAAGCTCATGTTGCACACTTCAAAAGCCTAGTTGAAAGTTTCTTCAAGACCTTTAAGGAAATGGGTGAAAAAGATCCATGAACTTTGAGAAAAATGAAGTTTTAAGTGAAGTTTTCATAAGATGCCAACTTTGAAGCTCCATATCTCTTAAATGGTTGATCTTATGGAAACAAATTATATGTGTCAAAGTTGTTTATTGGATCAAAATCTACAACTTTCATGTTGGGAGTTTTTTTCAGTTTGTAGGTGAAATTTTGAGTTATTCCCCTCCAAAGTTTGGAAAAAACCATGAAAAACACTTAGAAAAATTTTCTAAGTATGAAAGTCAAACTTTTGACTTTTTGATTCTTGATTGATTTTCTTGATTTTTCTTGATCAAATGACTTCTCATATCATATATTGATGATTTAAAACTTCAAAAGTCATGGTTGACCAAAATTCCCCAAAAGTCAATGGTGATCTTGTACAGATGACTTTTTCAGACGAATCGCGTTTCTGGAGATTTCAAATGAAACAGGCTATCCTCACCAAATGAATGGTATGAATGGATAACATTGAGGCATTAGAGGATATTGAGCCATGGTTTGAGTTGTGACACCATGTCCTGATTAAAAAAGTCAGTTATTCAGTGAATCAGGTCAAAAACCCTAATTGTCGACCAGATGAAATTGATGACTGTGGATCTTGAATTGAGATGTAATTTCCATTGGATGTTGTCATAGGGATTATTTGAATATGATTGAAACCTTTGATTGACCCCCTGGGGGTTTTTAGGGTTTCCCAAATGTGATCCCTGATTTCAGTCCCTGATAGTTCAAAACCCTGATCTGAGGATTTGTCTGATCAATCTTTGTGTAGGAGATGTTATGAGCCAATGGATTAGGTCAAAATGATGCACTTGAGGTCTTGATATCATGTCCCAAGCCATTAGGTTAAATTCTGAGCAAAAGTCAGGAGTGTGCTGTCTTCAGTCAAAACCCTAATTCAGTCGATTCAAAGCTGTTGAGCTTGTTGAAATGAATCTCTGAGGACCAAATGTTGATTGTAGATGAAGATGATTCATTTGAGATGAAGGGGGAATAAAACCCTAATTGATTGGTATTTGTACTGATGAGTGATTTCCTGATTAAATCCTGCTGAGTCGCAAGTAACAAACACAAGCTATGCAATTTGTTAGAGATGCAAATGATGATATGAGGTGGTATCTTAGGTCAAAAATTGGGGTATGACAGTCGACTAATCACTAGCCGACACGCGTCCACTACATGCATCATCTTCGACTGTAAATGCTCCACGTGTCCCTTGGGGAACTGCTAAAAAACCATTATCTCCAACTTCTGTCCTCTTTCGACCTCGACCTCAAGCTTGATACAGTGCCTAAGTCATCTGCATCTCTTAGTCGATCGGCCATGGTGTGGTGTCGTTTTTTTTACCTCCCCGTTTCACTTGGGAGGACGGCACGCTAGACCCTTCACGCGGAATTTGGAAGGAGAATGCCCCCGTGGCGGGATGAATTTTATTTCAGTTCTTCCTACGATATCACACGAACTTTTTAATTATCCTACAAGTAGGAAAGGGGAAAAAGATCTCAAATAAACCCTAGGAGTTTTCGAAGTGTGGGGATTCACCTAGACTAGAAATTCTGGAGTCCGGGAGGTCGGTTATACATAGGGAAGAGTTTAAGCACCCTACATATCCGTAGTACTCTACGGGAACCTTCTCTGTGTCTATGTGTTTGTTTTTGTTGCTGAATGATTGGGAAAGTTTCTCCTTTGTGTTAGGAGAAAGAATTGAATTGAATTTAAAAAGAAGACAGACTGACTATTTTTGGTTTTTTATTAGCTCGCTGAGATTCCTTGTGAACCTCATGCCTACATATCCCTAATGGAAGTCGGAGCTTTTTGTAGTTCGGGGAACTAATTAGGGAAATTAATGATTTTTGGTGCCTTTCTTGAAGCTCAAGGTTGAAGCTTGAATTAAATCTCTGTTTACAGTAAAGAGACATGAAATTATCTTTACAGAGAGGTATTTCTACTATTCCACTACAAACATTTAAAAGAGTGACAGAAAAGCTGAATTTATTTCATTAAAGAGAGGGACCTTACTTGTGTGTTTGCAAGTATGCCAGTCATGTGTCTCTTAAATGAAAGAAGGATTCTCATCCAAATTAGGGAAAGTGTACAAGTCTGGGTTTGTTTTCCTCAGAGTATGCCTTTCAAAGTCCTAAATGGGAGAATGTTTGAAATTGAAATTGAAATTGAAATTGAAATGTTTGTTTGATTGAATGTGGTGAGATAGGATAAATATCTCTCTATAGAGATAAGCTATGTCTATCTACTGTTTGAAAGATTTGATTTTTTTGGCTGGCTTGTATGAGGCCCAAGCTTGAGGCTTTTGATTGATTTTTATTGACTCTAGGAAATGACTTCACTGGGGAATTTGTTTTTTTTACTGACTGAGATTGGTGAGATTATCTTTTTAAGAATTGAATTTTTGGAAGCTAACCCTTTCCAGGGAATTTGGATTTTTTAAAGGAGTGATTTTGGAGGCTAACCCTTTCCAAGGGTTTTACTCTGCTGGAGAGTTTGTCTTTTGGAAGAATGAATGGAGGCTGACCCTTTCCAGGGGTTTTACTCTGCTGGAGAGTTTTTCTTTTGGAAGAATGAATGGAGGATGACCCTTTCCAGGGGTTTTACTCTGCTGGAGAGTTTGTCTTTTGGAAGAATGAATGGAGGCTGACCCTTTCCAGGGGTTTTTGGCAGAATGATTACTATTTGAGACTTCTTATTTAAAGCCCAAGATTAAGGCTGACACTGACTAAGGATAGACAATTATAGAACCTAGACTCTGCTAAGGAAAATTAATGAAGATAAGGGTGACAGAGACTGTCCATGTCTCTCATTCCAAAAGGTGTACTCAATGTGAGATTGAGACATTCTTAGCTTGTTTAAAGTCTGGTTTGAAGAGTGGAAGAAACTCGCCAGGGTAGGCTAAGAGGTGACTAAAGACCTGTTCCTATGTTTATAAGAAACCTGAGGGGTCCTTGTATACAAGCTCAAGAGGAAGCTGGGAATGCTTTTAAGAAGCCTGTGGGTCCTTGTACAAAGCCCAAGAGGAGGCTAATCGAGGGTCCTTGTTATAGCACAAGAGAAAGCTATGTGGTTTTTGAACTTATTTTGGCTCTAAGCAAATGGGTAAGAGGTTTCACCGGGAATAATTCCTCTTGGGTGGATGTATCCTATTTTGGGTTCTAAGGCTTTTTCAAGATGTTTCACCGGGAATAATTCATCTTGAGGGTTTGAACTACAGATCTCTAATTAGGAAAGAGCCTTCACCAGGAAGACATTCTCAATCCTAGGCCATATTCCTATAATATATATATATATATATATATATATATATATATATATATATATATATATATATATATAGTTTAACTGTCCTAAGGTTTACACTCAGACGTAGTTCTAATATATAAACAGTTTATATTTGACAGTAATTTAAATAAAGACTGTAAATTGAAAGCTTATAAAGCCTAACCTGGATGGAGTGGAGGCCTTTGAAGATGTATCTACAAAGCCTCACCAGCAATTTTGTTGTTTATTGATAACAGTTGAATATTTATTATAAACAGTTAAAGGTTTTTGAAAACAAAAGAAGTGGGGATGGACTTAAGTCACATAAGTATCTGAAGAGTTTCACTGGGAATAATGCCCTTCAAATACCAGAAGAATGTTTTGAAAACAGAAAGAAGAATTTGTAAATACAGTTTTTGAAAACAAACTAAGAAAAGAAAAAAGGTGTTGGGACTTACACTCTATTAGAGGCCCACTAAAATTGATTTACTGTTTATGAAAAACAGTCGAAGAGATACAAGGTTTTGTTGTCTGAAAACCTGGATCGTCTGTTTGATCGGAGATTGAAAATAGTTTTGAATTTTTTGACAAAAGTCAACTTAATTAAAGTAAAGATGAAATCTATACCTAATTAAAACCTAAATGACTTAGGGTTTTATCACAAACTATTCATACAATAATTAGGTTAGAAAAAAACAAATGAAAACATATATTTGAAGTATTAAGAAAACACTAAAAATATACCATGAAATAAATAATATTTTTGTGATTTTTTTGATTGTTAATAAAATAGGTATATTAAATGACAGGTGTGTGAAAAATGAAGTAAAGATGACTTAATTTGATAGGTGGATTAATTGTGTGAAGTTTGTGAAAAAAATGAAAGAAAATGGGTGTTAAAAAAAAAGTTTTGGCCCTTGGAGGGTTTGAACCCACACCCTCATAGTCACACACTCAAAATAATACCACTGGGCCAGGCACCAATTGGTGACAATAACACGCGCGCAGTTAGTTTTATTTTCAAAACAAGTGGGAAATTATGAAAAAAATAAAAGGATCAAAAAGTCTGGGGCGATGGGGGATTCGAACCCCAGACTATGGGCATGAGGAGACTAAGAGCGCATGTGAGGCCACTAGGGCAAACAATGAATTCGTTTGTAAAACGTATACCATTCAAAATAAAATAAACTTTGCCCTCATATTTGAAAAATGGCGCCACCCTCCATCTTCGGCTTCAACCTCAAGCTCCAACATTTTTGAAATTCTGATTCTCTCAAATCTCAACCAATGGCCAAGGTGTAAACATGAAACTTGTTCTAAATTCACTCACGATTCTGAATATGTAACTAACACAAATTTATATTAACTACATCTAATGAATTGACTGAAAAACGTGAAGAACCCTAAAACTTAAAAATCAAATTAAATGATCATACTGAAAGATAAATGGATGGTGATAGAGGGTTTTTAATCCTCTGATGATGCTGAATGAAGTGGTATCGAGTTTTAGCAAAAAGAGTACTTGAATTAAAGAGATGGAGCTTGAAAACTTACCTCTGAAAATGGAGGTCGTGTGAATGATGGAAAGCTTCTGGCTTTGAATGGATGATCACAAAAGCTCCCTGGGACCTTGTTGATGCTATCTGGGCACTTGAATTACTTTGAGAACCTCTTAATTGTTCTACTCGATACCTCTTGCTTGAGCTTCAAGTGAACATGGAGGTTGATGAATCTGCACCTACAAATGAGCTGCGACCATCTGGATAGCTTCACTACACCCTAAGGAATGTGTTTGAATGCTTGGACTTGCTTGACACCTTCTGAATTGCTCTATGGACCTCCAACTGCACGAGCCTCAAAATGAAAGCAACAATGGTATTCCCCCACTTACAGAAGTGATCCAGATGTTTGGATAAACTCCAATGAACCTCCTTAAGATGTTAGAAGGCTTACTTTCAAAAGAGAAGCTTTGGTTTGAAGAATTCGATTCTTCTTGCCAAAGAACTTTTGAAAACTATAAGCAAGAGGGAGAAATGAAGAAAGCAAGAAATTATGGTTGCTTTGGTGTCTATTACTGAGGTATCCACTTCTATTTATAGGCAAATGGTGCAGAGTAGTTTGGGAGAGTGAGCTTGCTTAGTGAAGTAGTTTTGGTTTCTTGTCCATGAAGAAATGCAAAGAATATCCCAAGTGCAATGATGAGCTCTTTGATACCACTCCCTAGCCATTGGTTTTGCTTGATCTTAAGGGACAATTCTGATGCAGAAATGAGCTCTAATTGGTTGGGAAGAGATTCCTTTGGTGATTCACCACTTGGCCATAAATTCTCAAAATGCAATCATTACATAATCACATGTTTTGGTTTTGGAATATTCCCTTCAAATATTTGTGTAATGATGCAAACGATTCTCTCCTATCCTTGCAATGTTTCTGAGGTGTAGAGGCACCAATTAGTGTAAGCACTTGCATAAAATTGCAAATTTCAAACTTAGGCATGACCTATAATTTCACTTCAAATGCCTAACTTTGATCAGTCATATCTCTTAGCTCAAAATGAATTTGGAGAAGGTTGAGCACAATTTGGAAACCCTTAACATGTACTTCAATTCATTAGTTTGGAGTTTCTTCAAAATCAATTGGGAAATTTGTGAAAAATGAGCTTGAAGTTTGAAGAAAACTAGGGTTTTTTGCTTGTTTTATGAAGGCAGCAACTTTGGAGCTCCATACCTCTTCCATGGTTGATTTCTATCCAAAAAATCATATGTGACAAAGTTGTTCATTGGATCTAAATCTACAACTTTGATGTTGGAAGTTTTTTTCAGTTTGTACTTGAAATTTTGAGATATTCCCTTCCAAAGTTTTGTAAAAAAGACTTTTAAACACTTAGAAAAATTTCTAGGTATGAAAAGTCAATCTTTGACTTTTTGATTCTTGATTGATTTTCTTGATTTTCTTTGGTCAAATGACTTCAATAATCATATATTGATGATATTGATCCTTAAAAGTCATGTCTTGACCCAAAACCCTAAAAGTCAAAGGTGATCTTGTACAGTTGACTTTTTCAGATGAAGTGAAATTTTGGACTTCTGTGTTGAATCAAGCTCTCCTCCTCAAATGGATGATATGAATGGATTATACTGAAGTAATAGAGGTTCTTGAGCCATGTTTTAAATGGTGGATCCATGTCTTGATTAAAAGTCAATTGTGCAAGTGAATTAAGTCTGAAAACCCTAATTGTCGACCAGATGAAATTGATGACTGTAGATCTTGAATTGAAGTGTAATGCCCTATGGATATTGTCATATGGATCATTTGAAGATGATTGAAGCCCTTGAGTGATGCCCTGGAGCTTTTTAGGGTTTCCCAATGTGGTCCCTGATTGCAGTCCTTGATGGGCTCAAAACCCTAGATTGGTGAACCAAGCAAACTTGAGTCCAGATGATTGGTGTCTAATCAATCATAGGTGAATAGAATGAAGCTTTTTAGTACTATGATTGTATTGGAGACTAATCCCTTTATTGATTGATCCTTTACCTGAGCTCTTTTGTCCTTGAACATCCTCGATTAAACACCAGATGAATAAGTGACTGCTCTGAGTATCTGTTTTGAATTTGATGAAAAGTCTGGAGATGTGACATCTCAGGGGGGGTCAAAATTAGGGTATGACACATGGAAATCATAAACTTTTAGTCGAACGGTCTTGACTGAAACACACTCTTAGTCGAACCGTTTCGACTGAGAGAATATTTGATACCTCTTCTCATATTTTAAAAACCAGCTGCCATTTTTAGTAAGTCGAGAATCTTAGGGTAACAAGAGTTTGGGCAAAGATCATTCTGGGATCTCTCAACCATAGAAAATCAACTGTTTCTGCAACCTACATCAGTCAAGATCAACAGTTCCTTCTGTACTGCATTGGAAAGGGTATCAGAATCAACTTGCCTCATGTTTTGTTTCATCATATGAGGACTCACGTGAAAGAATCAAGAGAAGCAGAACGTCTGAAGTACCCCAAGATAAAGAAGAATACCATTCCAATGGGAAGGCTGATATTAGATATTCTGATTGAGAGTGGTCTGATTGATACTCTGAAAGCAGCTGGCTCCATTCAAGATCTGGCTACTATTAGTGGGAGTACTCTAACTTCTCACACTCTGAGGAGAATGCATCTGATTGGAAAGGTGACCTCTACTCCAACAGTGATTCTTGATATTCTGACTAGAAGAAATCTAGTTGCTGATTTTCCTCTGATCTTCAAGGAAGAACTATCAGAATCTGTCAAACTCTATCTGGAGTCGTGTGTGAGAGACCAATCAGAAGTTGACCATGCCTGGATTTGTGGAAAAACTCTTCCATCTTTGGATGAGTTAATTAAAAAGTATAAGAAGAAGAAACAGAAGAAGAAGAGAAAGGTTACTGGTGAAGGTCCTGCTGCAAAGAAAGCTAAGAAGCAGAAGAAACCTTCAGGTATTGTTATCTCTGATTCTGTGCCTAATAATAGTTTTGAACAAATATCAACAGAATCCCTCAAAATTCCCAGAACTTCTGAACAGATTCAGAAGCTCATAGAAGATATTGATAATGTAGATACTTCTAGCTTACACTCTTCTTCTGACCTTCCCCCTCAGAAAATACCACCATCTTATGATATTCCATCTTCTTCCACCACCACAAAAGGCGAGCGTCCACTTCATTCTTAACCTGTTTTATGCCCCAAACCTCTAAATGTTATCTTCCCACCAATTCCACCAGAAAATATATTCTCCACTCATCAACCATCCTCTTCTATTCCTAAACCAATCTCACCAATTGCTGACCCTTCATCATCATCCACTTTTTCAAACCCCTTTATTTCAAAAACCACCCTCAAATATAACCCTCCCAAACCTTCTGTTGATACTCGTTTTGATTTATTAAAATTTAAGGTCAGAACAGGGTTAGATTATCTGAAGGTTGCCCATGACTCCAAGCTGGATCATGTGGCCGCTGAAAAGCTCTAGAGAGCTTTTGCTGAAGATGTACAGGCAGAGTTTTTGGACCTCTAGAAGGATTGTTTAGCTGCTGCTCCTGCTCCTGCTGGACTAAGCTTGGAGTACATTGCTGGCGTCTACTCTCACCCAATCACTGGCTGGAAGCCTCTAGAAGAAGCTCCCTTCATTGATGAAATGGAAGTGGAAAATCCTTTGCCTCTGGTTGTCTGGAAGCCTTATTCGTATTCAGTGCTAACTGGCGACTTTAAGACTTTGTTTGACTGGTTCAGGGAGAACCCTCTGGAAGAGTATCTTGACTTGGTCTATCCTCAGATTGAGTATCCTCCAGAAGAAGAATCTGAAGAAGAAGCTGAAGAAGAGCAAAAAGCTAAACAGCATCAAGCTGACGAGATTCAAGCTCAAGAGATTCCTGTTGAAGAGGAACCAATTGTTGAAAATCAGATGATTCAAGCCTCTGATGTTCCTACTTCTTCTGCTGGTCCTTCTAGTTCTGTGTTGATGAACACTCTGAAGAAACTTCAAGTGAACCAAGCTTCAGTGTTCAGTCGCCTGGACAAGTAAGATGAGACTAATGAAGAATTCAGAACTTGGATGCATAGACAAGAAGAAACCTCCAAGAAGCAAGCTGAAGACACTGCTGAGATTAAGAACCTTCTGGCAACGTTGGCCTCCAAGCTAACCCAGTCGTAGTCTGTGTCTTTGTGTCTTAGTTAGTTTTCTTTGTTTTTGCATCTGTTTGTTTTGCATCTGCTTTGTACTTTCCTTCTGATTAATCAATGAAAATCATTTCTTTCTTCACTCTATATGTATTTTCATCTGAATCTTTTACACTTTTTGATGTTATGACAAAAAGGGGGAGAAGCGTGCTAATTGAATTGATTTATAATATTAGTTGTTGGGCTTAAGTCTCAACATTCCTAACTATTATATTGCAAGTTTTTTTGTCTTTGATAGTTTTTGCAGGAAAGTGATACTCTGAACAAGCTTAATATAGGGAAGAAGCAAAAAGGGGAGAAGCGAACATATGGAGAAGCATATCTAAAGAAAATCTCTCTAAGAGTTGAAGCAATCAAGTTTAATGTTCTGATGCATAAAGTTTCAAAGCTATGATACAAGCTATGCTTTAAAATGCTCAGATACAAATCTTGCTCTGATTGCTCTGATACAAGAAGTTTCAAGATCAGAAAGAAGCTATGTTCTTATACAAGAAATTTTATGCTCTGATACAAGAAGCTATGAAGCTCTGATTCAAGCAAGCCTTCTTAAAGCTCTGATAAAGCAAAGTGATCTCAAAGAGAAATTCAAAGCTTTGAAGCTGTCCAATGGAAGCTCTAAAGTGAAGCTCTGAATTATCTGAAGTTTAAAGTTCAACGTGAAAGTCTCAATTGAATTGGAAAAATACTCAGGGAAGTCTTTTATTTATAAAATCTTCTAGTATTAATTTCAGGGGGATATTGTTAATCTCAGGGGGAGACATATTCACATACTCTGATTAGTATGCTTTATGCTAAATCTGTGTTTTTTCTTTTTCATCTGATATTCTGGATACAAATTCATATCAATTCTGTATGTTTTTGTCATCATCAAAAAGGGGGAGATTGTTAGAACAAGAAATATTCTGATCAATATTCTTAGTTTTGATGATAACGTTATATATGAATTTTGTACAAGAGAATGTGGTACTCTAATTATTCATGTTTTCCATTTCAGGAAAAGTATCAAAGAGTATGCACAAAATCAGTGCTTAGAAGCTCTGACCCAGAAGATCTGGATTGCTTCATTAGAACTAGGTCTGGCAAAACATCAGAAGATGGTCCTGCAGAATCAGAACATGATCTGGAAAGCATCAGAAGATGGAAGTCAGAAGGAAAGCTCTAAAGTTCTAATGGTATCACGCTCAAAGAACTTCTGAAGTCAAAAGACAGAAGTTGCATCTGCACCAAAGCTGAAGACTCTGATATTCAAACGTCTATTCTACATATTCTGTGTTCAGAAGCAAGTACAAGATGAAAAGCCTATAACGTCAAGTCTCTAACTGACAAAAGGAATGTTAGAAGCTATAAGAGGCAAAGTCAGTAAAAGCAGTGAAACCATGGCTCAAGGTAGTTGACAAAAGTGTGAAACATTAAATGCAGCAGTGTACTATTCACGCAATGCATTAAATGCTCCCAACGGTCATTTTTCCTCAGCGCCTATATATAGAAGTTCTGATTCAGAAGCAACAACAACTCTCTCACGTGAAAATACCAAAACGCTGTCTAACTGAAATCAAACAAAAGCAAAGAAGAACTTCATCTTCAACCTCACAACTTTGTAATATCTTAGTGAGAGCTAGAACTTAAACTTCAGAGAAAAATCACTTTGTGATTATTGCTTATTTTTGAAGCATTTGAATCTCTTGTAATATTTATTTTACATTGATTGTAAAAGGATTTCCTAGAGTGATCAAGGTGTGATCAGGATACTCTAGAAGACTTAGAGTGTTTCTAAGTGGAGAACCATTGTAATCAGTTTGATTAGTGGATTAAATCCTCAGTTGAGGTAAATCACCTTGTCAGGGGTGGACTGGAATAGTTTAGTTAACAACGAACCAAGATAAAAATTAGTGTGTTATTTATTTTATCTACCATTTTCGAGAAAGAACCCTTATTCAATCCCCTCCCCCTTTCTAAGTGTTTTACACTCCTTCACATTGGTGATTTGGAATTATAAAAAATATTTGTAGTTAGAAAAAATGGTTTGCAATTTGAATGTATGTTTTTTCATCAAGTTCTGATTTGAATTTTTACAAAACTGTTTAATATGTTATTTTATGTTTAAGTGCTTAAAATACTTGACCTAAGAATTTAATTGGACATTGATATTCTTAGTTTAATTGTTAAACAATGCAGCTGACTTATTTTGTTTCTATGAAAGGTGTTATAGATACATAAGCAAGGAGATTATTAATTATGTTGCTAATAATTGAGGTACGTATTGGTTTACATTCTACTGTTAATGAAAAGGTCTTTATGCTCACTCATTTATTGAACAATAAAGGTAAAAAATGGACAGGAATGTCATAGCCTATTGTAACCGAACCAAAAGCACGAGAAACACTATGCATATTAAATTACTTATATTAATGAAAAGTATTAACCATGTTGAACTGTAAATGTAGAACTTAAACTCAATTATGTTCAAGACGGCTCAAAAACAGTTTAAAGAAATTTCGGTAGATGACATGAATATTGAGGCTTCTCTTAAAAACGGGACCCAAATGAGTTATCAGGATGACTTCTCTGAGTTATATTGGAGTTCATCTATCCAATATTTTGTATGAGTTGGACTAGGGAAATTCTTTTGAACATAACTTTCATGTAAATTTACTATGGCTCTTGTCGATGCTCTCCAAGAGCCAAACAATTTTTCATATTTCAGAGCATCTTCTCTATTTAACATGCTAAGACCCATAGTTTTTGGTGGATAAAAATTCAAACTCTCTAAAATTGATGCTCTTTGCAAAATAATCTTTACTAAATCAAGTTCAGAAGACAGAAACTTAAAACTTCTGAGGACTACAACTTTGAGATTATTAAATTTGTGATTGCAGTTGTCAAGCAAGTGTTTCTGGTGCATTTCCTAATACATTTTAAAATCAATCTGGTCATCATTTAGCTGCACAAATAGTTTAAAGTCAGACTCAAAAAAATAATAACATAAATTACTTAAGATATTAAAAGTACACACAGATATATATATATATATATATATATATATATATATATATATATATATATAATACTTTATTTTTTTTATTTTCAAATTTTATGCTATAAAAATAGTTGAAAATTAATTTGTAGCACTTACATCAATGTACAATTTCATCAAGGATGAACAAATTTTGAGAAACATGGTAATATCATATGGAATACAAAATATTCCTCCATCCATGATCAAATGAAGTTCTCTAAGTTTCACAGAAGAATATTGTGTGTCTCGAAATACACCACCTCGAATGCTTGCAGTTATAACATGAAATGACAAAGTTTAATGATTTTCATCTATTAATAAAAAATCAATTGATATAAATAATAAATGTATATAGATATATTACATACTAATATCTACATGTGAACAAATAAAATAATTTTTTTAACATAAACCAAAATAGAACAAGTAATATATGTGTATATACCTCAATAAGTAGATGTGTAGTGGTGAAAATGGAGACATGGGAGAGATCATTAACTATAGCTTCAAGCTGAGTAGATTGCATGCAATTTTTTGAAGGTATAAAATTAAATAAAGCCTCATACAACTGAACCCCTTGTGCAATTTGAACCATAACGAAACTTCCTTGATAAAAAATTGAACGAAGAGTTGGTGAATCAATTTTAATCTCTTCTAAGTCCCGACAACTATCGGTTGTCAATTTTCTAAAATGTTTATTTTCTTTAACCAATCATTGAATCAGGTCAATCATTGCAAGCATTTTACAATGCTTAATAAACACATTAAACACATCTTCAGTAATGTGTAGGTTACATAGATATAGTCTTTGTAGAAATCGCAAGTCACTTGGACACTCTGATAAATGAATCACACAGTTAACAAGTTTTAGTGCCATTAAGTGATGTATTGCGTGAAAAGCACTAAATTCAATTGTAAGACCATATTGGTAAAAATGCAACTCTAGTTCTTCTAGATCTTTTTTAGCGCATATTTCTAACCATCTCCTAATCAAATTTCGATCCCAATAGGATTGATATGTCACTGAAATATTTTAATTTCACCACCTTTGTGAAAATTGAATATATGATCGACTATTATTGCCAATTTCAATTTATTGTATCATATATAAAAATCTATTCCAAACAAAAAACGACGGTTATAACACCATGATCGTTTGTACCTTGTTATATCAAATGATGAAATTTCAATTGCATCTTTGATTGGTAAGAAAGTAAAATATTTTGAATGATATCCTCAAGAACATGACCACGTGATTAATTTTGATTAACAGAGAAAACCATTGAGAGAGACATAAAAAGAAAAAAAAAATATGAGAACTATGAGTTTAAGGTGTATACAAATGAATTGAAAATATGAAATCCCATTAATACAAAGTCTTTGAAATTTATAGACTTAAATAAAATTGAGGAAATAAAAAAATGCATTTCTTATGTACTGGTTTTGAAATCATCCTATAATGAATTAAATATTATTGATGATATAACATAATGTGAGATATTGGATCGAAGTCTAGTATGGTCGAAAGGTAGCTTCTTGGTTCGATAGGATTGAGCATGAAGTCGAAGGTTGTTCACATGCTTGTGTCGAAGATGCTAGGGTTGTTAGCATGTTAAATTAGGTTTTAGTGTTTAAACCCTAATTTGTTAAGTTAGCTTGTTTATTAAGTTGGCTTGTATAATGGGTCTTGTGGAAAAAAGCCCATTAGTTAGTATGTTAGGTTTTATTATAAATAGCATACTAGTCTCTCATCATTGCTAAGCTGCAAATCCTAATTTAGGGTGAGAGAGGTTATTTGTTATTCTTGTAAACTTGTAATCTTGTTTTAAGAGAAAGTAAAAGAATAACGGTTATAACCAATTATTGTGTTCTTCTTCTCCCCTATAATTCCCTATTATACTTTGTTATTGGTATCGTTTTTCACAACAAATTGGTGCGGTGAGCGTGGAGAAGATGCCTTCAACAAAGTATGAGATTGAAAAGTTCACCGGAGCGAATGATTTCGGTCTGTGGCGCTTGAAGATGAAAGCCCTACTGGTTCAGCAGGGTTGTTTGGAAGCGTTGAAGGGAGAGACAGCCATGAATGCAGAATTGACGGCAGCGGAGAAGACAAATATGATCGAGAAAGCACACAGCGCAATTTTGTTGAGCCTTGGTGATAAGGTTCTCCGGCAGGTATCAAAGGAGACGACGGCATCAGGGTTATGGGTGAAACTTGAAAGTTTGTATATGACCAAATCGCTGGTAAATCGACTCTACCTGAAGCAAGCTTTGTATTCATTCAAGATGATTGAAGACAAAGTATTGGCTGAGCAGTTGGATATGTTCAACAAGCTGATTCTTGATCTTGAAAATATTGATGTGAAGATCGATGATGAAGATCAAGCGCTGTTACTATTGTGTTCTTTGCCTCGATCACATGCTCACTTCAAAGAAACTCTCTTGTATGGAAGGGAGTCCCTGACGTTTGAAGAAGTTCAATCAGCCTTGTACTCTAAGGACTTGAATGAACGAAAGGAGCATAAACCTTCGACTGTTGGCGAAGGTTTGGCCGTTAAAGGAAAACTCTTACGAAAGGATGGTAAGTTCGACAAGAAGAAAGGCAAAAGTCAGTCGAAGACTTACAGTGGCGAAGCATCTGGCATTCGATGCTACCATTGTAAGAAGGAGGGTCACACAAGAAAGGTGTGCCCTGAACGCTTGAAATATCATGGAGGTAAGGATAATGGCAACGCTGCCATTGTTCAAGATGATTTCGAATCATCTGATGTTCTTGTGGTTTCAAGCAGTGACTCTAAGAAGGAGTGGATTATGGATTCAGGTTGCACTTGGCACATGACTCCAAACAAAGACTTGTTCGAGGAATTATGTGATCAAGATGGTGGATCAGTATTGCTGGGAAACAACAAGGCTTGCAAGATTGCAGGTGTTGGATCTGTGAGATTCAAGCTCCATGATGAGTCAATAAGGTTGTTGACTGAAGTCAGGTATGTTCCTGATTTGAAGAGAAATCTGCTTTCTCTTGGTGAATTCGACAAGAAAGGATATGTTTTCCAAGGAGAGAAAAGTATCCTAAGAGTCATGAAGGGTTCGAAGGAAGTCTTGAGAGGCGTGAAGAAACAAGGCTTGTATACCCTTGAGGCTGAAGTTGTAAGTGGTTCGACAAATGTTGCATCCACGAAATCTTTGTCGAAAACAGAAATCTGGCACATGAGATTGGGCCATGTCAGTGAAAGGGGTCTGGTCGAATTAGGGAAACAAAATCTGCTTGGTGGAGACAAAATCGAAAAGCTGAAGTTTTGTGAACCCTGTGTACTTGGAAAATCTTGCAGAGTGAAGTTCAACAAAGGCAAACAAAGAACACATGGATCCCTTGATTACATCCATGCTGATCTTTGGGGGCCTGCAAGGTGTCCATCACATTCAGGAGCAAGGTATTTTCTATCCATAGTAGATGATTATTCCAGAAAATTATGGGTATTCATCCAGAAGACTAAGGATGAAACTTTTGAGAATTTCAAAAGTTGGAAGACTCTGGTTGAAAATCAGACTGGCAGAAAGGTCAAGAGGTTGAGAACCGACAATGGCCTTGAATTTTGCAATGAGGCATTCGACAGTTTTTGTGCTGCCTCTGGTATTGCAAGGCATAGAACTACTGCAGGTACTCCACAGCAAAATGGTTTGGCTGAAAGGTTTAATCGAACTATTTTGGAGAGAGTCAGATGCATGTTGACTAGTGCGGGGTTAACAAAGGTGTTCTGGGCTGAGGCTGTTTCGACAGCAACATATCTGATAAACAGATGTCCTTCGACAGCGTTAGATATGAAGACACCTGAAGAAGTTTGGTCGGGACATCCACCAGATCTCGACAAACTGAGAGTATTTGGCTGCGTAGCCTATGCTCACATTAGGCAAGACAAGGTCGAACCTAGAGCTCTGAAATGCATGTTCATGGGATACCCTGAAGGAGTCAAAGCTTATAGGCTATGGTGCCTAGAGCCAGGTCACAGGAGGTGTATCACCAGTCGAGATGTAGTTTTCAATGAAGCTGAAATGGCTTTTAAGAAAACTGATGATGTTGGTCGAAGTACAGAAACATCTGACGAAGAGCTGGAACAGGTAGAGATTCCTGTTGAGGTGGAGCATGTTGATGCTGAATTGCATATCCCAGATGAAGTCGAAGAAGAAGCAGCAGATGCTGAAGTTGAGGAAACTGACGATGACTACCTATTGTCGAGAGATAGGTCGAGAAGAGTCATCAAGCCACCTCAAAGACTTGGATATGCAGATCTTATAGCTTATGCCTTAATCTCTGCAAGTGAGGTTCTAGACGAAGAACCTAGAGACTATAAGGAAGTTATGAGGAGTCGAAATAAGACTGAATGGCTGAAGGCCATGGATGATGAGATGAAATCTCTTCATGATAATCATACTTGGGAACTGATCAAGAAACCTGATGGGGCAAGGTTAGTCAGCTGTAAATGGATTTTCAAAGTTAAGGAAGGAATTGAAGGAGTGACGTCGAAAAGATACAAGGCAAGGTTAGTTGCAAGGGGTTTCACTCAGAAAGAAGGTGTCGACTTCAATGATGTGTTTTCTCCTGTTGTGAAGCATAGGTCCATTCGAATGTTGCTTGCCATGGTGGCACAGTTCGATCTTGAACTGGAACAGATGGATGTGAAGACTGCGTTCTTGTATGGTGATCTAGATGAAACGATCCTGATGAGGCAACCTGAAGGGTATGTCGAAAAGGGGAAGGAAGATTATGTGTGCAAGTTAAAGAGATCTTTGTATGGGCTGAAACAATCTCCTCGACAGTGGAATAGGAGATTCGACAAGTTCATGGCACGCATAAGTTTCATTAGAAGTCAGTTCGACCACTGCGTTTACTTCAGATTTCGACCTGGTAATTCATTTGTTATTTTGTTGCTTTATGTGGATGATATTCTCATAGCAAGCAACAGTGTTGAAGATGTGATGAGGGTGAAGGCTGAACTCAATAAGGAGTTCGATATGAAGGATCTGGGAGCTGCTTCCAGGATTCTTGGAATTGACATTCGGAGAGATAGAAAGAAGTCGAAGATATGCTTATCTCAAGAGGCATATCTACGGAAGATTCTTGAAAAGTATGGTATGTCGAATTCGAAGCCAGTTGTGACTCCAACAAACCCTCAATTCAAGCTGAGTATTGATCAGTGTCCCAGTACTGATGTCGAAAGAGCCTATATGAATAGCATCCCATATGCTAATATAGTTGGCTCTTTGATGTATGCTATGGTCTGTACTAGACCCGACATAGCTTACGCAGTCAGTCTTGTAAGCAGGTACATGGCGAATCCTGGAAAGGCTCACTGGCAAGCATTGAAGTGGATTTTAAGGTACATAAATGGGTCTCTGAATAGAGTCCTAATTTATGGTGGAGCCTTGGGTGAAGATAGTAAAGCAGTAATAGAAGGATATGTCGACTCTGATTATGCAGGTTGTATGGATTCCAGAAAATCTATTTCTGGATATGTTTTCACTATGTTTGGCACTGCAATTAGTTGGAAAGCAACACTTCAGAAGGTTGTTGCTCTATCAACCACTGAAGCGGAGTATATTGCCCTAACTGAAGCTGTGAAAGAAGCATTGTGGCTTGAAGGTTTTGCGAAGGAGCTGAAACTTCAAGGTCGAGGTATCACTGTTAAATGTGATAGTCAAAGTGCAATACACCTGTCGAAGAATTCAGCCTATCATGAGCGAACTAAGCACATTGATGTGAGGCTGCATTTCGTCAGAGGAGTAATCGAGCGTGGAGAAGTCCAAGTGTTGAAGGTTTCGACTGAAGACAATGCTGCTGATATGATCACCAAGACATTGCCGAGTTGCAAGTTTTTCCACTGTATGCAGTTGATAAAGCTGCATGAAGAAAGCTAGTCTGTTCCTTGACGTTGTAGAGTTAGGTCCAAGGTGGAGATTTGTGAGATATTGGATCGAACTCTAGTATGGTCGAAAGGTAGCTTCTTGGTTCGATAGGATTGAGCATGAAGTCGAAGGTTGTTCACATGCTTGTGTCGAAGATGCTAGGGTTGTTAGCATGTTAAATTAGGTTTTAGTGTTTAAACCCTAATTTGTTAAGTTAGCTTGTTTATTAAGTTGGCTTGTATAATGGGTCTTGTGGAAAAAAGCCCATTAGTTAGTATGTTAGGTTTTATTATAAATAGCATACTAGTCTCTCATCATTGCTAAGCTGCAAATCCTAATTTAGGGTGAGAGAGGTTATTTGTTATTCTTGTAAACTTGTAATCTTGTTTTAAGAGAAAGTAAAAGAATAACGGTTATAACCAATTATTGTGTTCTTCTTCTCCCCTATAATTCCCTATTATACTTTGTTATTGGTATCGTTTTTCACAACACATAATAAACGTACTGAGTCAATAAAAATATAAATTAATTAACATAAAGAGAAAAAATATAAATAGTAATAAAAAATAGTAATGCTAGTATGTGATAAAAAAATTTCCAATGTTGAAACTTTTCCCTTTTAATCAACATGATATAAAATAATTAACGTAATGAGTCAATAAAAATATAAATTAATTAACATAAAGAGAAAAAAATATAAAAAGTAATAAAAACTAGTAATGTTAGTATGTGATAAAAAATTTACCAATGTTGAAACGTTTTCCTTTTAATCAATATTATAATTTTAATAGTTGTTAACATTCATTGCATCTATCTTGGTCAATCTACTCATTTAGGGATTTTGGAATTAACCTAATTTTGTCACCTTTTAACCAATAGTGAAATTGACCAAGATTATTTATTAATATTCATTGGATCTACATTTTTCTTTAGCTACAAATTTACCTATATTAGAATTAATTTACCTATATTAGAATTGTCTTAATTTTTTCCTTTTTTAACCTACACTAGATATTGACTCGTACGTTGTACGGTTATTGTTGTCAACTACCTACCCAAGCTTAGAACAAGCCACTAAACACCTTATATTACCCTTTAAGCAAAATAAAATTTACACAATACAATACTCTTTTCCGTATTTGACTAAATAAATTTGTACTACCCAATCATATTTTTCCTTTCCTCCAAGTGACACATCTATTTTTCAAATCTTCATAGTTTCACTTCTTTAGCCGGGTAAAGCTTTTACACATACTTCAACTTTTCTGTTTCCTTCTCAAACACATCAATTTTCGCTCACAAAACACTTCTCTTTCTCTCATTTTTTCTTCTGATTCTTCACTCCCTCTCTCATTTGCGCTATCAACTTGGCTACATGGAGTTATTTCTATCCCCCAACATGTAGTTTTTCTTTTTGGGTTGGATATGCTCAGTTTCAATCTTGTATATCATCAATGAGATTCTTAGTTTTTTTTACCAGATTTTGATGAATCTTTATTGTGTATATTTTTTCTGGTCGTTGTTTCGTCTACCGCAATTGAGGTAATGATTTTTCATCTTCCACTTTTTTAGTCATTTTCAAACATAATTGAACTGTAGTCAAGACACATGTTTAGAGTTTAGCCATTATTCTTTAGAATTGTTACCTATTTAATGTTAAAATGACAGGAAGGTGAAAAAGGTGTACAAGCAAGATTGAAGATGAAGCAGCCATATCATAAACATATGTGTTGTTAATTTCAAAATATATGTTAGGTTTTCTTATCCAACAATGCCTTTCTTTTTTCCATCATATTGATTAACTGATTTTGGTATTGTTTCTACTTTTGATTCAAAGTTTTGATTTATGTTTTTTTTTTTATCTGTGTTTGAACTGCTTTATTTTTTATGTCTTACATTTAAATTTTTTAATTTAGAGTGAATGAATTTCAAGTTTTTTCTCTTTTGCTAAGGCAGTACCAGCATTTAACTCTTTTTTCTAATGTTAGAATTAGTACAATCAATTTTCTTCCTCTTTTTTTGTTTTAGAAGAAATTAGATCCCTATTTTTTAGTTGAACATTGGTGATTTGGAATTATAAAAAATAGTTGTAGTTAGAAAAAATGGTTTGCAATTTGCATGTATATTTTTTCATCAAGTTCTGATTTGAATTTTTACAAAACTGTTTAATATGTTACTTTATGTTTAAGTGCTTAAAATACTTGAACTAAGAATTTAATTGGACATTGATATTCTTAGTTTAATTGTTAAACAACGCAGCTGACTTATTTTGTTTCTGTGAAAGGTGTTATAGATACATAAGCAAGGAGATTATTAATTATGTTGCAAATAATTGAGGTACGTATTGGTTTACATTCTAATGTTAATGAAAAGGTCTTTATGCTCACTCATTTATTGAACAATAAAGGTAAAAAATGGACAGCAATGTCAATGCCTATTGTAACCGAATCAAAAGCACGAGAACCAATATGCATTTTAAATTACTTATATTAATGAAAAGTATTAACCATGTAGAACTGTAAATGTAGAACTTAAACTCAATAATGTTCAAGGCGGCTCAAAAACAGTTTAAAGAAATTTCGATAGATGACATGAATATTGAGGCTTTTCTTAAAAACGGGACCCAAATGATTTATCAGGATGACTTCTCTGAGTTATATTGGAGATCATCTATCCAATATTTTGTATGAGTAGGACTAGGGAAATTCTTTTGAACATAACTTTCATGTAAATTTACTATGGCTCTTGTCGATGCTCTCCAAGAGCCATACAATTTTTCATATTTTAGTGCATCTTCTCTATTTAACTTGCTAAGACCCATAGTTTTAGGTGGATAAAAATCCAAACTCTCTAAAATTGTTGCTTTTTGCAAAATAATCTTTACTAAATCAAGTTCAGAAGACAGAAACTTAAAACTTCTGAGGACTACAACTTTGAGATTATTAAATTTGTGACTGCAGTTGTCAAGCACGTGTTTCTGGTGCATTTCCCAATACATTTTAAGATCAATCTGGTAATCATTTAGCTGCACAAATAGTTTAAAGTCAGACTCAAAAAAATAATAACATAAATTACTTAAGATATTAAAAGTACACACAAATATATATATATATATATATATATATATATATATATATATAATACTTTATTTTTTTATTTTCAAATTTTATGCTATAAAAATAGTTGAAAATTAATTTGTAGTACTTACATCAATGTACAATTTCATCAAGGATAGACAAATTTTGAGAAACATGGCAATATCATACGGATTACAAAATATTCCTCCATCCATGATCAAATGAAGTTCTCTCAATTTCCCAAAAGAATATTGGGTGTATCGAAATACACCATCTCGAATGCTTGCAGTTATAACCTGAAATGACAAAGTTTAATGGTTTTTATCTATTAATAAAAAATCAATTGATATAAATAATAAATGTATATAGATATATTACATACTAATATCTATACGTGAACAAATAAAATAATTTTTTTAACATAAATCAAAATAGAACAAGTAATATATTTGTATATACCTCAATAAGTAGATGTGTAGTGGTGAAAATGGAGACATAGGATAAATCATTAACTATAGCTTCAAGCTGAGTATAATGCATGCAATTTTTTGAAGGTTTAAAATTAAAGAAAGCCTCATACAACTGAACCCCTTGTGCAATTTGAACCACAACGAAACTTCCTTGATAAAAAATTGAACAAAGAGTTGGTGAATCAATTTTAATCTCTTCTAATTCCCGACAACTATCGATTGTCAATTTTCTAAAATGTTTATTTTCTTTAACCAATAAGTTCAATTTCTTAATTGTAGAATATTGAATCAAGTCAATCATTGCAAGCATTTTACAATGCTTAATAAACATATTAAACACATCTTCAGTAATGTGTAGGTTACATAGATATAGTCTTTGTAGAAATCGCAAGTCACTTGGAGACTCTGATAATAGAAACACACAGTTAACAAGTTTTAGTGCCTTTAAGTGGTGTATTGCGTGAAAAGCACTAAATTCAATTGTAAAACCATATTGGTAAAAATGCAACTCTAATTCTTCTAGATCTTTTTTAGGGCATATTTCTAACCATCTCCTAATCAAAATTTCGATCCCAATAGGATTGATATGTAACTAAAATATTTTAATTTCACCACCTTTGTGAAAATTGAATATATGGTCGACTATTATTGCCAATTTCAATTGATTGTATCATATATAAAAATCTATGCCAAACAAAAATCGACGGTTATAACACCATGGTCGTTTGTATATTGTTATAACAAATGATGAAATTTCAATTGCATCTTTGATTGGTACGAAAGTAAAATATTTTGAATGATATCCTCAGGAACATGACCGCGTGATTGATTTTGATTAACAGAGAAAACCATTGAGAGAGACAAAAAAAGAAAAAAAATATGAGAACTATGAGTTTAAGGTGTATAAATGAATTGAAAATATGATATCCCATCAATACAGAGTCTTTGGAATTTATAGACTTAAATAAAATTAAGGAAATAAAAAAATGCATTTCTTATGTACTGGTTTTGAGATCATCCTATAATTAATTAAATATTATTGATGATATAACATAATAAACGTACTGAGTCAATAAAAATATAAATTAATTAACATAAAGAGAAATAATATAAAAAGTAATAAAAAATAGTAATGCTAGTATGTGATAAAAAATTTTCCAATGTTGAAACTTTTCCCTTTTAATCAACATGATATAAAATAATTAACGTAATGAGTCAATAAAAATAAAAATTAATTAACATAAAGAGAAAAAAAATATAAAAAGTAATAAAAACTAGTAATGTTAATATGTGATAAAAAATTTACCAATGTTGAAACTTTTCCCTTTTAATCAACATTATAATTTTAATAGTGGTTAACATTCATTCATCTACCTTGGTCAATCTACTCATTTAGGGATTTTGGAATTAACCTAATTTTTTCACCTTTTAACCAATAGTGAAATTGACCAAGATTATTAATTAATATTCATTGGATCTACATTTTTCTTTAGCTACAAATTTACCTATATTAGAATTAATTTACCTATATTAGAATTGTCTTAATTTTTTTCTTTTTTAACCTACACTAGATATTGACTCGTACGTTGTACGGTTATTGTTGTCAACTACCTACCCAAGCTTAGAACAAGCCACTAAACACCTTATATTACCCTTTAAGCAAAATAAAATTTACACAATACAATACTCTTTTCCGTATTTGACTAAATAAATTTGTACTACCCAATCATATTTTTCCTTTCCTCCAAGTGGCACATCTATTTTTCAAATCTTCATAGTTTCACTTCTTTAGCCGGGTAAAGCTTTTACACATACTTCAACTTTTCTGTTTCCTTCTCAAACACATCAATTTTCGCTCACAAAACACTTCTCTTTCTCTCATTTTTTCTTCTGATTCTTCACTCCCTCTCTCATTTGCGCTATCAACTTGGCTACATGGAGTTATTTCTATCCCCCAACATGTAGTTTTTCTTTTTGGGTTGGATATGCTCAGTTTCAATCTTGTATATCATCAATGAGATTCTTAGTTTTTTTTACCGGATTTTGATGAATCTTTATTGTGTATATTTTTTCTTGTCGTTGTTTCGTCTACCGCAATTGAGGTAATGATTTTTCATCTTCCACTTTTTTAGTCATTTTCTAGCATAATTGAACTGTAGTCAAGACACATGTTTAGAGTTTAGCCATTATTCTTTAGAATTGTTACCTATTTAATGTTAAAATGACAGGAAGGTGAAAAAGGTGTACAAGCAAGATTGAAGATGAAGCAGCCATATCATAAATATTTGTGTTGTTAATTTCAAAATATATGTTAGGTTTTCTTATCCAACAATGCCTTTCTTTTTTCCATCATATTGATTAACTAATTTTGGTATTGTTTCTACTTTTGATTCAAAGTTTTGATTTATGTTTTTTTTTTTTTGGATATGTGTTTGAACTGCTTTATTTTTTATGTCTTACATTTAAATTTTTTTAGAGTGAATGAATTTCAAGTTTTTTCTCTTTTGCTAAGGCAGTACCAGCATTTAACTCTTTTTTCTAATGTTAGAATTAGTACAATCAATTTTCTTCCTCTTTTTTTGTTTTAAAAGGAACTAGATCCCTATTTTTTAGTTGAACATTGGTGATTTGGAATTATAAAAAATATTTGTAGTTAGAAAAAATGGTTTGCAATTTGCATGTATATTTTTTCATCAAGTTCTGATTTGAATTTTTACAAAACTGTTTAATATGTTACTTTATGCTTAAGTGCTTAAAATACTTGAACTAAGAATTTAATTGGACATTGATATTCTTAGTTTAATTGTTAAACAACGCAGCTGACTTATTTTGTTTCTATGAAAGGTGTTATAGATACATAAGCAAGGAGATTATGAATTATGTTGCTAATAATTGAGGTACGTATTGGTTTACATTCTAATGTTAATGAAAAGGTCTTTATGCTCACTCATTTATTGAACAATAAAGGTAAAAAATGGACAGGAATGTCAATGCCTATTGTAACCGAATCAAAAGCACGAGAAACACTATGCATATTAAATTACTTATATTAATGAAAAGTATTAACCATGTAGAACTGTAAATGTAGAACTTAAACTCAATTATGTTCAAGGCGGCTCAAAAACAATTTAAAGAAATTTCGGTAGATGACATGAATATTGAGGCTTTTCTTAAAAACGGGACCCAAATGAGTTATCAGGATGACTTCTCTGTGTTATATTGGAGATCATCTATCCAATATTTTGTATGAGTTGGACTAGGGAAATTCTTTTGAACATAACTTTCATGTAAATTTACTATGGCTCTTGTCGATGCTCTCCAAGAGCCAAACAATTTTTCATATTTTAGTGCATCTTCTCTATTTAACTTTCTAAGACCCATAGTTTTTGGTGGATAAAAATCCAAACTCTCTAAAATTGTTGCTTTTTGCAAAATAATCTTTACTAAATCAAGTTCAGAAGACAGAAACTTAAAACTTCTGAGGACTACAACTTTGAGATTATTAAATTTGTGACTGCAGTTGTCAAGCACGTGTTTCTGGTGCATTTCCCAATACATTTTAAGATCAATCTGGCAATCATTTAGCTGCACAAATAGTTTAAAGTCAGACTCAAAAAAATAATAACATAAATTACTTAAGATATTAAAAGTACACACAAATATATATATATATATATATATATATATATATATATATATATATATATATATATATATATATATATATATATATATATATAATACTTTATTTTTTTATTTTCAAATTTTATGCTATCAAAATAGTTGAAAATTAATTGGTAGTACTTACATCAATGTACAATTTCATCAAGGATGGGCAAATTTTGAGAAACATGGTAATATCATATGGATTACAAAATATTACTCCATCCATGATCAAATGAAGTTCTCTCAGTTTCACAAAAGAATATTGTGTGTCTCGAAATACACCATCTCGAATGCTTGCAGTTATAACCTGAAATGACAAAGTTTAATGAATTTTATCTAATAATAAAAATCAATTGATATAAATAATAAATGTATATAGATATATTACATACTAATATCTATACGTGAACAAATAAAATAATTTTTTTAACATAAATCAAAATAGAACAAGTAATATATTTGTATACACCTCAATAAGTAGATGTGTAGTGGTGAAAATGGAGACATGGGAGAGATCATTAACTATAGCTTCAAGCTGAGTAGATTGCATGCAATTTTTTGAAGGTATAAAATTAAAGAAAGCCTCAAACAACTGAACCCCTTGTGCAATTTGAACCACAACGAAACTTCCTTGATAAAAAATTGAACGAAGAGTTGGTGAATCAATTTTAATCTCTTCTAATTCCTGACAACTATCGATTGTCAATTTTCTAAAATGTTTATTTTCTTTAACTAATAAGTTCAATTTCTTAATTGTAGAACATTGAATCCAGTCAATCATTGCAAGCAATTTACAATGCTTAATAAACACATTAAACACATCTTCAGTAATGTGTAGGTTACATAGATATAGTCTTTGTAGAAATCGCAAGTCACTTGGAGACTCTGATAAATGAATCACACAGTTAACAAGTTTTAGTGCCTTTAAGTGGTGTATTGCGTGAAAAGCACTAAATTCAATTGTAAAACCAAATTGGTAAAAATGCAACTCCAGTTCTTCTAGATCTTTTTTAGCGCATATTTCTAACCATCTCCTAATCAAAATTTCGATTCCAATAGGATTGATATGTAACTGAAATATTTTAATTTCACCACCTTTGTGAAAATTGAATATATGATCGATTATTATTGCCAATTTCAATTGATTGTATCATATATAAAATATATGCCAAACAAAAAATGACGGTTATAACACCATGATCGTTTGTACCTTGTTATAACAAATGATGAAATTTCAATTGCATATTTGATTGGTAAGAAAGTAAAATATTTTGAGTGATATCCTCAGGAACATGACCACGTGATTGATTTTGATTAACAGAGAAAACCATTGAGAGTGATAAAAAAAGAAAAAAAATATGAGAACTATGAGTTTAAGGTGTATACAAATGAATTGAAAATATGATATCCCATCAATACAGAGTCTTTGAAATTTATAGACTTAAATAAAAATGAGGAAATAAAAAAATACATTTCTTATGTACTGGTTTTAAAATCATCCTATTATTAATTAAATATTATTGATGATATAAAATAATAAACGTAATGAGTCAATAAAAATATAAATTAATTAACATAAAGAGAAAAAATATAAAAAGTAATAAAAAAATAGTAATGTTAGTATGTGATAAAAAATTTACCAATGTTGAAACTTTTCCCTTTTAATCAACATGATATAAAATAATTAACGTAATGAGTCAATAAAAATATAAATTAATTAACATAAAGAGAAAAAAATATAAAAAGTAATAAAAACTAGTAATGTTAGTATGTGATAAAAAAATTTACCAATGTTGAAACTTTTCCCTTTTAATCAACATTATAATTTTAATAGTTGTTAACATTCATTGCATCTACCTTGGTCAATCTACTCATTTAGGGATTTTGGAATTAACCTAATTTTTCTCCTTTTAACCAATAGTGAAATTGACCAAGACTATTTATTAATATTCATTGGATCTACATTTTTCTTTAGCTACTAATTTACCTATATTATAATTGTCTTAATTTTTTTTCTTTTTTAACCTACACTAGATATTGACTCGTACGTTGTACGGTTATTGTTGTCAACTACCTACCCAAGCTTAGAACATGCCACTAAACACCTAATATTACCCTTTAAGAAAAATAAAATTTACACAATACAATACTCTTTTCCGTATTTGACTAAATAAATTTGTTCTACCCAATCATATTTTTCCTTTCCTCCAAGTGGCACATCTATTTTTCAAATCTTCATAGTTTCACTTCTTTAGCCGGGTAAAGCTTTTACAGATACTTCAACTTTTCTGTTTCCTTCTCAAACACATCAATTTTCGCTCACAAAACACTTCTCTTTGTCTCATTTTTTTTTCTGATTCTTCACTCCCTCTCTCATTTGCGCTATCAACTTGGCTACATGGAGTTATTTCTATCCCCCAACATGTAGTTTTTCTTTTTGGGTTGGATATGCTCAGTTTCAATCTTGTATATCATCAATGAGATTCTTAGTTTTTTTTACCGGATTTTGATGAATCTTTATTGTGTATATTTTTTCTGGTCGTTGTTTCGTCTACCGCAATTGAGGTAATGATTTTTCATCTTCCACTTTTTTAGTCATTTTCTAACATAATTGAACTGTAGTCAAGACACATGTTTAGAGTTTAGCCATTATTCTTTAGAATTGTTACCTATTTAATGTTAAAATGACAGGAAGGTGAAAAAGGTGTACAAGCAAGATTGAAGATGAAGCAGCCATATCATAAATATTTGTGTTGTTAATTTCAAAATATATGTTAGGTTTTCTTATCCAACAATGCCTTTCTTTTTTCCATCATATTGATTAACTAATTTTGGTATTGTTTCTACTTTTGATTCAAAGTTTTGATTTATGTTTTTTTTTTGGATATGTGTTTGAACTGCTTTATTTTTTATGTCTTACATTTACATTTTTTTAGAGTGAATGAATTTCAAGTTTTTTCTCTTTTGCTAAGGCAGTACAAGCATTTAACTCTTTTTTCTAATGTTAGAATTAGTACAATCAATTTTCTTCCTCTTTTTTTTTTTTTTAAAAGGAACTAGATCCCTATTTTTTAGTTGAACATTGGTGATTTGGAATTATAAAAAATATTTGTAGTTAGAAAAAATGGTTTGCAATTTGCATGTATATTTTTTCATCAAGTTTTGATTTGAATTTTTACAAACCTGTTTAATATGTTACTTTATGCTTAAGTGCTTAAAATACTTGAACTAAGAATTTAATTGGACATTGATATTCTTAGTTTAATTGTTAAACAACGCAGCTGACTTATTTTGTTTCTATGAAAGGTGTTATAGATACATAAGCAAGGAGATTATTAATTATGTTGCTAATAATTGAGGTACGTATTGGTTTACATTCTAATGTTAATGAAAAGGTCTTTATGCTCACTCATTTATTGAACAATAAAGGTAAAAAATGGACAGGAATGTCAATGCCTATTGTAACCGAATCAAAAGCACGAGAAACACTATGCATAATAAATTACTTATATTAATGAAAAGTATTAACCATGTAGAACTGTAAATGTAGAACTTAAACTCAATTATGTTCAAGGCGGCTCAAAAACAGTTTAAAGAAATTTCGGTAGATGACATGAATATTGAGGCTTTTCTTAAAAACGGGACCCAAATGAGTTATCAGGATGACTTCTCTGTGTTATATTGGAGATCATCTATCCAATATTTTGTATGAGTTGGACTAGGGAAATTCTTTTGAACATAACTTTCATGTAAATTTACTATGGCTCTTGTCGATGCTCTCCAAGAGCCAAACAATTTTTCATATTTTAGTGCATCTTCTCTATTTAACTTTCTAAGACCCATAGTTTTTGGTGGATAAAAATCCAAACTCTCTAAAATTGTTGCTTTTTGCAAAATAATCTTTACTAAATCAAGTTCAGAAGACAGAAACTTAAAACTTCTGAGGACTACAACTTTGAGATTATTAAATTTGTGACTGCAGTTGTCAAGCACGTGTTTCTGGTGCATTTCCCAATACATTTTAAGATCAATCTGGCAATCATTTAGCTGCACAAATAGTTTAAAGTCAGACTCAAAAAAATAATAACATAAATTACTTAAGATATTAAAAGTACACACAAATATATATATATATATATGAAATTCTGGTAAGACAGACCCCAGATGTCATATACGATGTTGTGACATCTGGTCTGTCATCAGCTTGGCTGAGGCAGTACATACAGATCCCTCAATTATTTATTACATCTAACATCCAGAAGTCTGGAAGTGTTGGGATCCCATATCAGTTCAGTTAACATTAACAAATCTGCTTAGCAGAGATTCTGTGTTAGCACAGTCATTAAATCACACACTGATGTCATGCACGATGTTATGACATCCAAACTGAACTTACAAATAAACAATGCAGAAACATAAACAACACAACAGAATTGTTCACCCAGTTCGGTTCAATCAACCTACTCTGGGGGCATACCAAGCCAGGGATGAAGTCCACTATTAGCAGTATCAATTCAGAGCTAAACTCCCAGTTTACAACTCCTCACTTAATCACTACCCAATGACCCTTCTACCTAGGTTCTCCCTAGATATGGAATATCTCCATTCCACTCCCAATCATAGCAATGATGTCTAGCAGTCAACAACTCAGCCACTGCATCGACGGCTTTAATCACCAACTTTCAAAGCACACAAATAAACATATCTTAGAGTTGCTTCAAAGCTTCCTCCAAGCACACAACTCCACTCATTGCTTCACAGCTTCTGAGTGAATAAAACAAACCTCTTACCTACAGGCTTCGAGGCACAAATCAGTGACCTTCCCACAAACCGGGAGGTTCACTTACACAACAAACCCTAATGACTATATTATGATCGTTAGGTTTACAAGGCTACAAAGATTCCTATATATAACCTGATCCTAGTTGGACTTGGGCTTAAAATCACAGCATTATTTGCTGTTACAAATCACAGAAAACTTTCTGCTAAAAACAAGGTCTTCAATCATAAGTTTCCTAATTTATCTTCATAATTGGAAACTGCATAATTCTCGAATATTCTAATCTTGATTCTCTTGACCTTTAAACCTGCGCCACATAGGATTGCATAATATTCCATAGAATATTCTGCATCTTTTGAGTACTTACTGAATCTTTATATTCCAGCTCAGCAGGCGCGTGACAGCTAAATATAACAGTAACTGCTGTCAGATACTGATGTCACAGAGCATGTCGTGACATTCCATAGAACATCTTGATGTTGTACCTGTTCTACATAAATCACAGCAAACAGTATTCTTCACTTCAATTCTCTGCTTCTCACATATCAGGGTGCCAAAAAGACAGCCCATGATTTGTTCTATTACTGATGTACAATCAGCACAATCTTTAGTTTCCCAAAATAAAGACTGAGATAAATAAGGAAACATAGTAGAAACAGAATAGAAAATGTAGCAGCTACTGCTGTCAGACACTGATGTCATGACGTCGAGCATGACATCCAACTCACAGCATGTATTAGCTTACACAACCAAAACCTGCATAACCTTTAACACTACACACCACATGTCATGACCTTAGTCAAGACAACAGAATACACATGAATGTTTTACCACAAAATGCAGCCAATCAAAACATCTACAATCTCCCCCTTTGGCAAATTTTTGGCTAAAACATTCTGTCACCACATTAGAGAAACATAGTAGAAAAACATCTAGCAAACTACCGGTTATGCAAAGCACATCAAAACATCAGTCGTGCTGAACAAGTTCCACAAGCTACACTATCACATAACATGAACAGAACCAACTTGTTCAATATGATCTGGGGTGACACTCTCTTCTCCCCCTGTTTGGCCATAAATGTTGCCAAAGCAACGTACAGCTCCCCCTTAGAAGTTACTCTGCATGACATGACCACGACACACACAAAAAAAACACCATCTAATAATCTTTAGATACCACTTCGCCACCAGCTTGATTAGAATACAATAAGTCACCCACAATGGGAGATCTATATTACAAGATGCACTCTTTCATAGATAGCTCATAACTTCTACCACAAGCTCCAAGAGGTGAATAGAAAACACCTCCTTTTTTTCTTCAACTTATTACTCTTCTGCCCAAAAGTAATTTGTCTAAGACTATCCTCAAGAATAATCAGCTGCCATATGTTGATTATCTTGATCCTTCGAACCCACTTCTGAGATGAACCAAATGTCAACACATTGTGTTTTAACATCTAGCTGTTGAATTCAGCTCCTTCTTCTGCCACTTGAAAGAACTTCCTCCCTTTACAGAACCAGAGTTCAATGCTCTCATAGACCTGATTGTGAAACCAAGTTTGAGTACGCAACCTCCATCCTGCAGTTATGCAGTTATGTCATCAAAGCTCACACTTTTATGAATCCCTGCTTCTTTTCCAACAACATCAGACACTCTGATGCATGAGTCATCAGAAGGACTAGTTAGAGACTAATCCTCTAGCTGTACCAAGGATGCCACTTCCTTGAGCAAAGCTATTTCCATGATGTCAAGAATACTGCCACTTGTTCTTGACTTCACAGTGTGCATTAGCCAATGCACTTTCTTACCTAGATCAGAAATAAACTGATCCAAGTAACCACCATCAAGATTATGATGTCTTCTTCTTCTTGTGCACTCCAAAGCTGAACATGTTTCTTGCCAGGAAACCTTTTTCAGTGATCATATGCTTCTGCTGCCACCAAAGAGATAGATCTTAAAACAATTGCACTATCCTTCCTGTACATGGTCTTGAAGAAGAGATGTTCCAACATCTTTAAGAACATCAGTTATCTTGAACTTCCAAGGATAATCAATTAAATACTTGTACTTTGCACAAATAACAATTGATCTCAAATCCTTTCCCAGTTAGATTCACCCTTAGGAAAGAGAGAGATGAATCTTTCCTTACAAATGTGTCACACAACAACCAGAACCCATGTGACACCGTTCAATAGCCAACTAAACACAAGGCTGAATCAGACGTGGGGAGGTTAACCAAATCTCCCCCTCAAACAAGCAATCATGGAAACTCCACACAGCTTATCCATGCATTGTACATAAAAGTCTCATTATACAACATCCCTACTAGAGGCAACTAACTCCATGAGTTATACCTATACATACTTCATACACCAGTTGAGGATACTATACTTACATAAACCATGGTTAACAGAGATACCATGCAGCGGAAAACAACTAAAATTTATCCTCAATAAACCTCAGGCCTAAAACAATAACCTTTGCATCAGTCAGCTACACATCATTCATGATTAAGGGATAATATATGCCATATCTCAACAAGGTTTCTGGAACAGATTCACTTATGACATAACTCCTGAAAATACCTCAGATTCCACACAGTAATCTGACTCCCTTGAATCATCACACAATATTCAAAACCATATTTCACTATGCACGATACACAGTATTCAGTTTTCAACACTAACTGTTCTATGGTTAAGAAAACAATTCACACATCTGGTTCCTTTGATCAAAAGGACATACCAGATACAAGCTCATCTTTGGATTTTCATAGAGGTCTTGAAAAGAAAACCTGAATGAATCCTTTCACTTACACTGAGCTCTTCTTCCAACTCCCATAAGCTTATGCCTGAAATAAACTAACATTTGGGATGGAAGGTTCAATTGATTGTATTCTGACCAATCAACACAAAAAGCAGATGTCTCCTCTTCCAGATCAGGAGTAGGTTCCAAACAAATGTACTCACACTACATAAGTTTAGCACCAGAACATCTGTTCTTCAACTGGTAGCTGAATACCAGTATGCCATCAGTTCCTTCTTCTTGGAACACACAATTCTTGACAATCTTGAGGATTATCAAACAACTTTGCAGATGAACATGAGGAACACTGATCATATGAACCTCTTCAACCTCAATAACCATGCCTTTATGAGTGGACTTGAAAAAAAATCTCAAGTATCTTTGACACTTGTACTAAAGTTGAAAACAATCTGCTACAAATTCTGTTGAAAACCATATAACCTTAGAGATCTTCCTTCAAGGATAGGATTATGCATCAGATGCTATGCAGCAGAAAATAGCCATATATCAACAGAGATTACACAATGCTTACTCCCAGAACCAGTTGTAAGCATGACATCCAAGAATTGCAGCTGAACAATCCAACAATATGCTTGCTTCTTCTTCAAGCAACACAACAAGACCTAACCAATATTCTGACCAGAGAGAAACAGATAAGCACAAGGAATACCTTATCATTAACTTCACTCCCGCATGAAGTTTTTGACAATCTTCTTCTCTGTACCTTGCTATATGCTGAATAAAACACCCCAAATTCTTCACTCCCACATGAATCATTTGGATATCCTTGAAATCAGTAACACCATCTTCCCTTGCCAAGAGAAAACACCTGTTATGGTCAGTTTGGTCCAGTCTTCCACACATAGGTCCATCCTCCACTTCTAGGGACCATTCAATATGAACATGAATGTTCAAACAATCAACTACCTCCAACAACCAGAAAGTATCTCCCATGGATCTCATCCAGAAACAGACAGGATGCCTGCTCTGATACCAATTGAAATTCTGGTAAGACAGACCCCAGATGTCATATACGATGTTGTGACATCTGGTTTGTCATCAGCTTGGCTGAGGCAGTACATACAGATCCCTCAATTATTTATTACATCTAACATCCAGAAGTCTGGAAGTGTTGGGATCCCATATCAGTTCAGTTAACATTAACAAATCTGCTTAGCAGAGATTCTGTGTTAGCACAGTCATTAAATCACACACTGATGTCATGCACGATGTTATGACATCCAAACTGAACTTACAAATAAACAATGCAGAAACATAAACAACACAACAGAATTGTTCACCCAGTTCGGTTCAATCAACCTACTCTGGGGGCATACCAAGCCAGGGATGAAGTCCACTATTAGCAGTATCAATTCAGAGCTAAACTCCCAGTTTACAACTCCTCACTTAATCACTACCCAATGACCCTTCTACCTAGGTTCTCCCTAGATATGGAATATCTCCATTCCACTCCCAATCATAGCAATGATGTCTAGCAGTCAACAACTCAGCCACTGCATCGACGGCTTTAATCACCAACTTTCAAAGCACACAAATAAACATATCTTAGAGTTGCTTCAAAGCTTCCTCCAAGCACACAACTCCACTCATTGCTTCACAGCTTCTGAGTGAATAAAACAAACCTCTTACCTACAGGCTTCGAGGCACAAATCAGTGACCTTCCCACAAACCGGGAGGTTCACTTACACAACAAACCCTAATGACTACATTATGATCGTTAGGTTTACAAGGCTACAAAGATTCCTATATATAACCTGATCCTAGTTGGACTTGGGCTTAAAATCACAGCATTATTTGCTGTTACAAATCACAGAAAACTTTCTGCTAAAAACAAGGTCTTCAATCATAAGTTTCCTAATTTATCTTCATAATTGGAAACTGCATAATTCTCGAATATTCTAATCTTGATTCTCTTGACCTTTAAACCTGCGCCACATAGGATTGCATAATATTCCATAGAATATTCTGCATCTTTTGAGTACTTACTGAATCTTTATATTCCAGCTCAGCAGGCGCGTGACAGCTAAATATAACAGTAACTGCTGTCAGATACTGATGTCACAGAGCATGTCGTGACATTCCATAGAACATCTTGATGTTGTACCTGTTCTGCATAAATCACAGCAAACAGTATTCTTCACTTCAATTCTCTGCTTCTCACATATCAGGGTGCCAAAAAGACAGCCCATGATTTGTTCTATTACTGATGTACAATCAGCACAATCTTTAGTTTCCCAAAATAAAGACTGAGATAAATAAGGAAACATAGTAGAAACAGAATAGAAAATGTAGCAGCTACTGCTGTCAGACACTGATGTCATGACGTCGAGCATGACATCCAACTCACAGCATGTATTAGCTTACACAACCAAAACCTGCATAACCTTTAACACTACACACCACATGTCATGACCTTAGTCAAGACAACAGAATACACATGAATGTTTTACCACAAAATGCAGCCAATCAAAACATCTACAATATATATAATACTTTATTTTTTTATTTTCAAATTTTATGCTATCAAAATAGTTGAAAATTAATTGGTAGTACTTACATCAATTTACAATTTCATCAAGGATGGGCAAATTTTGAGAAACATGGTAATATCATATGGATTACAAAATATTACTCCATCCATGATCAAATGAGGTTCTCTCAGTTTCACAAAAGAATATTGTGTGTCTCGAAATACACCATCTCGAATGCTTGCAGTTATAACCTGAAATGACAAAGTTTAATGAATTTTATCTAATAATAAAAATCAATTGATATAAATAATAAATGTATATAGATATATTACATACTAATATCTATACGTGAACAAATAAAATAATTTTTTTAACATAAATCAAAATAGAACAAGTAATATATTTGTATACACCTCAATAAGTAGATGTGTAGTGGTGAAAATGGAGACATGGGAGAGATCATTAACTATCGCTTCAAGCTGAGTAGATTGCATGCAATTTTTTGAAGGTATAAAATTAAAGAAAGCCTCAAACAACTGAACCCCTTGTGCAATTTGAACCACAACGAAACTTCCTTGATAAAAAATTGAACGAAGAGTTGGTGAATCAATTTTAATCTCTTATAATTCCTGACAACTATCGATTGTCAATTTTCTAAAATGTTTATTTTCTTTAACTAATAAGTTCAATTTCTTAATTGTAGAACATTGAATCCAGTCAATCATTGCAAGCAATTTACAATGCTTAATAAACACATTAAACACATCTTCAGTAATGTGTAGGTTACATAGATATAGTCTTTGTAGAAATCGCAAGTCACTTGGAGACTCTGATAAATGAATCACACAGTTAACAAGTTTTAGTGCCTTTAAGTGGTGTATTGCGTGAAAAGCACTAAATTCAATTGTAAAACCAAATTGGTAAAAATGCAACTCCAGTTCTTCTAGATCTTTTTTAGCGCATATTTCTAACCATCTCCTAATCAAAATTTCGATTCCAATAGGATTGATATGTAACTGAAATATTTTAATTTCACCACCTTTGTGAAAATTGAATATATGATCGACTATTATTGCCAATTTCAATTGATTGTATCATATATAAAATATATGCCAAACAAAAAATGACGGTTATAACACCATGATCGTTTGTACCTTGTTATAACAAATGATGAAATTTCAATTGCATATTTGATTGGTAAGAAAGTAAACTATTTTGAGTGATATCCTCAGGAACATGACCACGTGATTGATTTTGATTAACAGAGAAAACCATTGAGAGAGATAAAAAAAGAAAAAAAATATGAGAACTATGAGTTTAAGGTGTATACAAATGAATTGAAAATATGATATCCCATCAATACAGAGTCTTTGAAATTTATAGACTTAAATAAAATTGAGGAAATAAAAAAATACATTTCTTATGTACTGGTTTTAAAATCATCCTATTATTAATTAAATATTATTGATGATATAAAATAATAAACGTAATGAGTCAATAAAAATATAAATTAATTAACATAAAGAGAAAAAATATAAAAAGTAATAAAAAAATAGTAATGTTAGTATGTGATAAAAAATTTACCAATGTTGAAACTTTTCCCTTTTAATCAACATGATATAAAATAATTAACGTAATGAGTCAATAAAAATATAAATTAATTAACATAAAGAGAAAAAAATATAAAAAGTAATAAAAACTAGTAATGTTAGTATGTGATAAAAAAATTTACCAATGTTGAAACTTTTCCCTTTTAATCAACATTATAATTTTAATAGTTGTTAACATTCATTGCATCTACCTTGGTCAATCTACTCATTTAGGGATTTTGGAATTAACCTAATTTTTCTCCTTTTAACCAATAGTGAAATTGACCAAGACTATTTATTAATATTCATTGGAACTACATTTTTCTTTAGCTACTAATTTACCTATATTATAATTGTCTTAATTTTTTTCTTTTTTAACCTACACTAGATATTGACTCGTACGTTGTACGGTTATTGTTGTCAACTACCTACCCAAGCTTAGAACATGCCACTAAACACCTAATATTACCCTTTAAGAAAAATAAAATTTACACAATACAATACTCTTTTCCGTATTTGACTAAATAAATTTGTTCTACCCAATCATATTTTTCCTTTCCTCCAAGTGGCACATCTATTTTTCAAATCTTCATAGTTTCACTTCTTTAGCCGGGTAAAGCTTTTACACATACTTCAACTTTTCTGTTTCCTTCTCAAACACATCAATTTTCGCTCACAAAACACTTCTCTTTCTCTCATTTTTTCTTCTGATTCTTCACTCCCTCTCTCATTTGCGCTATCAACTTGGCTACATGGAGTTATTTCTATCCCCCAACATGTAGTTTTTCTTTTTGGGTTGGATATGCTCAGTTTCAATCTTGTATATCATCAATGAGATTCTTAGTTTTTTTTACCGGATTTTGATGAATCTTTATTGTGTATATTTTTTCTGGTCGTTGTTTCGTCTACCGCAATTGAGGTAATGATTTTTCATCTTCCACTTTTTTCGTCATTTTCTAACATAATTGAACTGTAGTCAAGACACATGTTTAGAGTTTAGCCATTATTCTTTAGAATTGTTACCTATTTAATGTTAAAATGACAGGAAGGTGAAAAAGGTGTACAAGCAAGATTGAAGATGAAGCAGCCATATCATAAATATTTGTGTTGTTAATTTCAAAATATATGTTAGGTTTTCTTATCCAACAATGCCTTTCTTTTTTCCATCATATTGATTAACTAATTTTGGTATTGTTTCTACTTTTGATTCAAAGTTTTGATTTATGTTTTTTTTTTGGATATGTGTTTGAACTGCTTTATTTTTTATGTCTTACATTTAAATTTTTTTAGAGTGAATGAATTTCAAGTTTTTTCTCTTTTGCTAAGGCAGTACAAGCATTTAACTCTTTTTTCTAATGTTAGAATTAGTACAATCAATTTTCTTCCTCTTTTTTTGTTTTAAAAGGAACTAGATCCCTATTTTTTAGTTGAACATTGGTGATTTGGAATTATAAAAAATATTTGTAGTTAGAAAAAATGGTTTGCAATTTGCATGTATATTTTTTCATCAAGTTCTGATTTGAATTTTTACAAAACTGTTTAATATGTTACTTTATGCTTAAGTGCTTAAAATACTTGAACTAAGAATTTAATTGGACATTGATATTCTTAGTTTAATTGTTAAACAACGCAGCTGACTTATTTTGTTTCTATGAAAGGTGTTATAGATATATAAGCAAGGAGATTATTAATTATGTTGCTAATAATCGAGGTACGTATTGGTTTACATTCTAATGTTAATGAAAAGGTCTTTATGCTCACTCATTTATTGAACAATAAAGGTAAAAAATGGACAGGAATGTCAATGCCTATTGTAACCGAATCAAAAGCACGAGAAACACTATGCATATTAAGTTACTTATATTAATGAAAAGTATTAACCATGTAGAACTGTAAATGTAGAACTTAAACTCAATTATGTTCAAGGCGGCTCAAAAACAGTTTAAAGAAATTTCGGTAGATGACATGAATATTGAGGCTTTTCTTAAAAACGGGACCCAAATGAGTTATCAGGATGACTTCTCTGTGTTATATTGGAGATCATCTATCCAATATTTTGTATGAGTTGGACTAGGGAAATTCTTTTGAACATAACTTTCATGTAAATTTACTATGGCTCTTGTCGATGCTCTCCAAGAGCCAAACAATTTTTCATATTTTAGTGCATCTTCTCTATTTAACTTGCTAAGACCCATAGTTTTTGGTGGATAAAAATCCAAACTCTCTAAAGTTGTTGCTTTTTGCAAAATAATCTTTACTAAATCAAGTTCAGAAGACAGAAACTTAAAACTTCTGAGGACTACAACTTTGAGATTATTAAATTTGTGACTGCAGTTGTCAAGCACGTGTTTCTGGTGCATTTCCCAATACATTTTAAGATCAATCTGGTAATCATTTAGCTGCACAAATAGTTTAAAGTCAGACTCAAAAAAAATAATAACATAAATTACTTAAGATATTAAAAGTACACACCAATATATATATATATATATATATATATATATATATATATATATATATATATATATATATATATATATATATATATATAAATAATACTTTATTTTTTTATTTTCAAATTTTATGCTATCAAAATAGTTGAAAATTAATTTGTAGTACTTACATCAGTGTACAATTTCATCAAAGATGGGCAAATTTTGAGAAACATGGTAATATCATATGGATTACAAAATATTACTCCATCCATGATCAAATGAAGTTCTCTCAGTTTCACAAAAGAATATTGTGTGTCTCGAAATACACCATATCGAATGCTTGCAGTTATAACCTGAAATGACAAAGTTTAATGAATTTTATCTAATAATAAAAATCAATTGATATAAATAATAAATGTATATAGATATATTACATACTAATATCTATACGTGAACAAATAAAATAATTTTTTTAACATAAATCAAAATAGAACAAGTAATATATTTGTATACACCTCAATAAGTAGATGTGTAGTGGTGAAAATGGAGACATGGGAGAGATCATTAACTATAGCTTCAAGCTGAGTAGATTGCATGCAATTTTTTGAAGGTATAAAATTAAAGAAAGCCTCAAACAACTGAACCCCTTGTGCAATTTGAACCACAACGAAACTTCCTTGATAAAAAATTGAACGAAGAGTTGGTGAATCAATTTTAATCTCTTCTAATTCCTGACAACTATCGATTGTCAATTTTCTAAAATGTTTATTTTCTTTAACTAATAAGTTCAATTTCTTAATTGTAGAACATTGAATCCAGTATATCATTGCAAGCAATTTACAATGCTTAATAAACACATTAAACACATCTTCAGTAATGTAGGTTACATAGATATAGTCTTTGTAGAAATCGCAAGTCACTTGGAGACTCTGATAAATGAATCACACAGTTAACAAGTTTTAGTGCCTTTAAGTGGTGTATTGCGTGAAAAGCACTAAATTCAATTGTAAAACCAAATTGGTAAAAATGCAACTCCAGTTCTTCTAGATCTTTTTTAGCGCATATTTCTAACCATCTCCTAATCAAAATTTCGATTCCAATAGGATTGATATGTAACTGAAATATTTTAATTTCACCACCTTTGTGAAAATTGAATATATGATCGACTATTATTGCCAATTTCAATTGATTGTATCATATATAAAATATATGCCAAACAAAAAATGACGGTTATAACACCATGATCGTTTGTACCTTGTTATAACAAATGATGAAATTTCAATTGCATATTTGATTGGTAAGAAAGTAAACTATTTTGAGTGATATCCTCAGGAACATGACCACGTGATTGATTTTGATTAACAGAGAAAACCATTGAGAGAGACAAAAAAAGAAAAAAAAAATGAGAACTATGAGTTTAAGGTGTATACAAATGAATTGAAAATATGATATCCCATCAATACAGAGTCTTTGAAATTTATAGACTTAAATAAAATTGAGGAAATAAAAAAATACATTTCTTATGTACTGGTTTTGAAATCATCCTATTATTAATTAAATGTTATTGATGATATAAAATAATAAACGTAATGAGTCAATAAAAATATAAATTAATTAACATAAAGATAAAAAATATAAAAAGTAATAAAAAAATAGTAATGTTAGTATGTGATAAATAATTTACCAATGTTGAAACTTTTCCCTTTTAATCAACATGATATAAAATAATTAACGTAATGAGTCAATAAAAATATAAATTAATTAACATAAAGAGAAAAAAATATAAAAAGTAATAAAAACTAGTAATGTTAGTATGTGATAAAAAAATTTACCAATGTTGAAACTTTTCCCTTTTAATCAACATTATAATTTTAATAGTTGTTAACATTCATTGCATCTACCTTGGTCAATCTACTGATTTAGGGATTTTGGAATTAACCTAATTTTTCCCCTTTTAACCAATAGTGAAATTGACCAAGACTATTTATTAATATTCATTGGATCTACATTTTTCTTTAGCTACTAATTTACCTATATTATAATTGTCTTAATTTTTTTCTTTTTTAACCTACACTAGATATTGACTCGTACGTTGTTCGGTTATTGCTGTCAACTACCTACCCAAGCTTAGAACATGCCACTAAACACCTAATATTACCCTTTAAGAAAAATAAAATTTACACAATACAATACTCTTTTCCGTATTTGACTAAATAAATTTGTTCTACCCAATCATATTTTTCCTTTCCTCCAAGTGGCACATCTATTTTTCAAATCTTCATAGTTTCACTTCTTTAGCCGGGTAAAGCTTTTACAGATACTTCAACTTTTCTGTTTCCTTCTTAAACACATCAATTTTTCGCTCACAAAACACTTCTCTTTGTCTCATTTTTTCTTCTGATTCTTCACTCCCTCTCTCATTTGCGCTATCAACTTGGCTACATGGAGTTATTTCTATCCCTCAACATTGAGTTTCTCTTTGGGCTGGATATGCTCAGTTTCAATCTTGTATATCATCAATGAGCTTGTTTGTTTTTTTACCAGATTTTGATGAATCTTTATTGTGTATATGTTTTCTGGTCGTTGTTTCGTCTACCACAATTGAGGTAATGGTTTTTCATCTTCCACTTTTTTAGTCATTTTCTAACATAATTGAACTGTAGTCAAGACACATGTTTAGAGTTTAGCCATTATTCTTTAAAATTGTTACCTATTTAATGTTAAAATGACAGGAAGATGAAAAAGGTGTACAAGCAAGATTGAAGATGAAGCAGCCATATCATATACATATGTGTTGTTGATTTCAAAATATATGTTAGGTTCTCTTATCCAACAATGCCTTTCTTTTTTCCATCATACTGATTAACTAATTTTGGTATTGTTTCTACTTTTGATTCAAAGTTTAGATTTATGTTTTTTTTTAATATGTGTTTGAACTGCTTAATTTTGTATGTCTTACATTTAAATTTTTTTAGAGTGAACGAATTTCAAGTTTTTTCTCTTTTGTTAAGGCAGTACCAGCATTTAACTCTTTTTTCTAATGTTAGAATTAGTACAATCAATTTTCTTCCTCTTTTTTTGTTTTAAAAGGAACTAGATCCCTATTTTTTAGTTGAACATTGGTGATTTGGAATTATAAAAAATATTTGTAGTTAGAAAAAATGGTTTGCAATTTGCATGTATATTTTTTCATCAAGTTCTTATTTGAATTTTTACAAAACTGTTTAATATGTTACTTTATGCTTAAGTGCTTAAAATACTTGAACTAAGAATTTAATTGGACATTGATATTCTTAGTTTAATTGTTAAACAACGCAGCTGACTTATTTTGTTTCTATGAAAGGTGTTATAGATACATAAGCAAGGAGATTATTAATTATGTTGCTAATAATTATGGTACGTATTGGTTTACATTCTAATGTTAATGAAAAGGTCTTTATGCTCACTCATTTATTGAACAATAAAGGTAAAAAATGGACAGGAATGTCAATGCCTATTGTAACCGAATCAAAAGCACGAGAAACACTATGCATATTAAATTACTTATATTAATGAAAAGTATTAACCATGTAGAACTGTAAATGTAGAACTTAAACTCAATTATATTCAAGGCGGCTCAAAAACAGTTTAAAGAAATTTCGGTAGATGACATGAATATTGAGGCTTTTCTTAAAAACGGGACCCAAATGAGTTATCAGGATGACTTCTCTGTGTTATATTGGAGATCATCTATCCAATATTTTGTATGAGTTGGACTAGGGAAATTCTTTTGAACATAACTTTCATGTAAATTTACTATGGCTCTTGTCGATGCTCTCCAAGAGCCAAACAATTTTTCATATTTTAGTGCATCTTCTCTATTTAACTTGCTAAGACCCATAGTTTTTGGTGGATAAAAATCCAAACTCTCTAAAATTGTTGCTTTTTGCAAAATAATCTTTACTAAGTCAAGTTCAGAAGACAGAAACTTAAAACTTCTGAGGACTACAACTTTGAGATTATTAAATTTGTGACTGCAGTTGTCAAGCACGTGTTTCTGGTGCATTTCCCAATACATTTTAAGATCAATCTGGTAATCATTTAGCTGCACAAATAGTTTAAAGTCAGACTCAAAAAAATAATAACATAAATTACTTAAGATATTAAAAGTACACACAAATATATATATATATAATACTTTATTTTTTTATTTTAATTTCAAATTTTATGCTATCAAAATAGTTGAAAATTAATTTGTAGTACTTACATCAATGTACAATTTCATCAAGGATGGGCAAATTTTGAGAAACATGGTAATATCATATGGATTACAAAATATTACTCCATCCATGATCAAATGAAGTTCTCTCAGTTTCACAAAAGAATATTGTGTGTCTCGAAATACACCATCTCGAATGCTTGCAGTTATAACCTGAAATGACAAAGTTTAATGAATTTTATCTAATAATAAAAATCAATTGATATAAATAATAAATGTATATAGATATATTAAATACTAATATCTATACGTGAACAAATAAAATTTTTTTTTAACATAAATCAAAATAAAACAAGTAATATATTTGTATACACCTCAATAAGTAGATGTGTAGTGGTGAAAATGGAGACATGGGAGAGATCATTAACTATAGCTTCAAGCTGAGTAGATTGCATGCAATTTTTTGAAGGTATAAAATTAAAGAAAGCCTCAAACAACTGAACCCCTTGTGCAATTTGAACCACAACGAAACTTCCTTGATAAAAAATTGAACGAAGAGTTGGTGAATCAATTTTAATCTCTTCTAATTCCTGACAACTATCGATTGTCAATTTTCTAAAATGTTTATTTTCTTTAACTAATAAGTTCAATTTCTTAATTGTAGAACATTGAATCCAGTATATCATTGCAAGCAATTTACAATGCTTAATAAACACATTAAACACATCTTCAGTAATGTGTAGGTTACATAGATATAGTCTTTGTAGAAATCGCAAGTCACTTGGAGACTCTGATAAATGAATCACACAGTTAACAAGTTTTAGTGCCTTTAAGTGGTGTATTGCGTGAAAAGCACTAAATTCAATTGTAAAACCAAATTGGTAAAAATGCAACTCCAGTTCTTCTAGATCTTTTTTAGCGCATATTTCTAACCATCTCCTAATCAAAATTTCGATTCCAATAGGATTGATATGTAACTGAAATATTTTAATTTCACCACCTTTGTGAAAATTGAATATATGATCGACTATTATTGCCAATTTCAATTGATTGTATCATATATAAAATCTATGCCAAACAAAAAATGACGGTTATAACACCATGATCGTTTGTACCTTGTTATAACAAATGATGAAATTTCAATTGCATATTTGATTGGTAAGAAAGTAAAATATTTTGAGTGATATCCTCAGGAACATGACCACGTGATTGATTTTGATTAACAGAGAAAACCATTGAGAGAGACAAAAAAAGAAAAAAAAATGAGAACTATGAGTTTAAGGTGTATACAAATGAATTGAAAATATGATATCCCATCAATACAGAGTCTTTGAAATTTATAGACTTAAATAAAATTGAGGAAATAAAAAAATACATTTCTTATGTACTGGTTTTGAAATCATCCTATTATTAATTAAATATTATTGATGATATAAAATAATAAACGTAATGAGTCAATAAAAATATAAATTAATTAACATAAAGATAAAAAATATAAAAAGTAATAAAAAAATAGTAATGTTAGTATGTGATAAATAATTTACCAATGTTGAAACTTTTCCCTTTTAATCAACATGATATAAAATAATTAACGTAATGAGTCAATCAAAATATAAATTAATTTACATAAAGAGAAAAAAATATAAAAAGTAATAAAAACTAGTAATGTTAGTATGTGATAAAAAAATTTACGAATGTTGAAACTTTTCCCTTTTAATCAACATTATAATTTTAATAGTTGTTAACATTCATTGCATCTACCTTGGTCAATCTACTGATTTAGGGATTTTGGAATTAACCTAATTTTTCCCCTTTTAACCAATAGTGAAATTGACCAAGACTATTTATTAATATTCATTGGATCTACATTTTTCTTTAGCTACTAATTTACCTATATTATAATTGTCTTAATTTTTTTCTTTTTTAACCTACACTAGATATTGACTCGTACGTTGTTCGGTTATTGCTGTCAACTACCTACCCAAGCTTAGAACATGCCACTAAACACCTAATATTACCCTTTAAGAAAAATAAAATTTACACAATACAATACTCTTTTTCGTATTTGACTAAATAAATTTGTTCTACCCAATCATATTTTTCCTTTCCTCCAAGTGGCACATCTATTTTTCAAATCTTCATAGTTTCACTTCTTTAGCCGGGTAAAGCTTTTACAGATACTTCAACTTTTCTGTTTCCTTCTTAAACACATCAATTTTTCGCTCACAAAACACTTCTCTTTGTCTCATTTTTTCTTCTGATTCTTCACTCCCTCTCTCATTTGCGCTATCAACTTGGCTACATGGAGTTATTTCTATCCCTCAACATTGAGTTTCTCTTTGGGCTGGATATGCTCAGTTTCAATCTTGTATATCATCAATGAGCTTGTTTGTTTTTTTACCAGATTTTGATGAATCTTTATTGTGTATATGTTTTCTGGTCGTTGTTTCGTCTACCACAATTGAGGTAATGGTTTTTCATCTTCCACTTTTTTAGTCATTTTCTAACATAATTGAACTGTAGTCAAGACACATGTTTAGAGTTTAGCCATTATTCTTTAAAATTGTTACCTATTTAATGTTAAAATGACAGGAAGATGAAAAAGGTGTACAAGCAAGATTGAAGATGAAGCAGCCATATCATATACATATGTGTTGTTGATTTCAAAATATATGTTAGGTTCTCTTATCCAACAATGCCTTTCTTTTTTCCATCATACTGATTAACTAATTTTGGTATTGTTTCTACTTTTGATTCAAAGTTTAGATTTATGTTTTTTTTTGAATATGTGTTTGAACTGCTTAATTTTGTATGTCTTACATTTAAATTTTTTTAGAGTGAACGAATTTCAAGTTTTTTCTCTTTTGTTAAGGCGAGTACCAGCATTTAACTCTTTTTTCTAATGTTAGAATTAGTACAATCAATTTTCTTCCTCTTTTTTTGTTTTAAAAGGAACTAGATCCCTATTTTTTAGTTGAACATTGGTGATTTGGAATTATAAAAAATATTTGTAGTTAGAAAAAATGGTTTGCAATTTGCATGTATATTTTTTCATCAAGTTCTTATTTGAATTTTTACAAAACTGTTTAATATGTTACTTTATGCTTAAGTGCTTAAAATACTTGAACTAAGAATTTAATTGGACATTGATATTCTTAGTTTAATTGTTAAACAACGCAGCTGACTTATTTTGTTTCTATGAAAGGTGTTATAGATACATAAGCAAGGAGATTATTAATTATGTTGCTAATAATTATGGTACGTATTGGTTTACATTCTAATGTTAATGAAAAGGTCTTTATGCTCACTCATTTATTGAACAATAAAGGTAAAAAATGGACAGGAATGTCAATGCCTATTGTAACCGAATCAAAAGCACGAGAAACACTATGCATATTAAATTACTTATATTAATGAAAAGTATTAACCATGTAGAACTGTAAATGTAGAACTTAAACTCAATTATATTCAAGGCGGCTCAAAAACAGTTTAAAGAAATTTCGGTAGATGACATGAATATTGAGGCTTTTCTTAAAAACGGGACCCAAATGAGTTATCAGGATGACTTCTCTGTGTTATATTGGAGATCATCTATCCAATATTTTGTATGAGTTGGACTAGGGAAATTCTTTTGAACATAACTTTCATGTAAATTTACTATGGCTCTTGTCGATGCTCTCCAAGAGCCAAACAATTTTTCATATTTTAGTGCATCTTCTCTATTTAACTTGCTAAGACC
>NC_081180.1:239447087-239457210 GCF_029867415.1 Vicia villosa | reverse complement strand
GAGAAAGAGTTCGCTGAGAAAATGTACGTATGACACCACCATTTTAATACATGTGTATTACCCTTTGCTTTTAAATATTTTCCAGAATTACTGCATTTCGTTTACTTCTTGCCATTTACATTTCTGTATCTTTACTTTAATGTCATTTACTTTCGAATTACTTTTATGTTATTTACTTTCAAAGTCTTTTACATTTTTGCAATTTAAGATTCTTTACGTTTCAATAGTCCTTTTAATGTTCTATGTTATGTTACTTATCTTTTCGTTGAAGTCACATTTATATGTAACAAAGTGATTTTCAAAACTATTTGTTCTTTAATTGAACAACGCTTATTGAAGAAGACAAATAATGAATATGGTTCGAATGAACGTTGATGACAATCTTCTTGACTATGTGTCCTAGGATCAATCTAGTCGATCCTGCGAGTAACCAAATCATATTTATTATAGTTTGGAAGACTAGCGGTTGTTTACCGGAAATCACCGTAAACAAGTAGATAATGCAATTGTTGCTTGCTTCTTGCTGTACCAGGAGATCAGATTACTTCCCAGAAACTAACAGCTTCTAGAAGTACTTTTCCTTTCAACTCTATCTCCAACGTAATCAGCATCACAATATCCTACTAAGTTGTATTCTTCAGATCTTCTGTAGACTAAACCAACATTATTAGTACCTTTCAGATACCTAAGAATTCTCTTAACAACAGTTAAGTGAGATTCTCTAGGATCATATTAGAATCTAGCACACAAGCATACACTGAATAAATTATCAGTTCTAGAAGCAGTCAGATAGAGAAGAGATCCTATCTTACCTCTGTAGATCTTCTGATCTACCTTCTTGCTTACCTCATCCTTACCTAATACGCAAGTTGGATGCATTGGAGTTTTTGCTTCTTTGCTTTCAGATAGATTGAACTTCTTCAGAAGCTCTTTGACATACTTAGTCTGATGAACATAAGTTCCTTCAGAAGTATGATTGATCTGAATGCCTAGGAAATACTTGAGTTCTCCCATCATGCTCATCTCAAATTCTGCCTGCATAGACTTAGCAAACTCCTTTCCAAGTGTAGCATCAGATGTTCTAAAGATAATATCATCAACATAACTTTGACAAATTAACATATCCTTTTTAAAGGTTTTACAGAAGAGAGTTGTGTCTACTTTTCCTCTTGTGAAACCATTATCCAGAAGGAAAGAACTTAATCTTTCATACCAAGCTCTGGGAGCTTGCTTCAAACTGTATAATGATTTCTTTAATTTAAAAACATGTTCTGGAGACTTAGAGTCTTTAAAACCAGGAGGTTGGTGGACATATACTTCTTCATCTATATAACCATTTAAAAAGGCACTCTTAACATCCATCTGATACAGAGTGATGTTATTCTGAGTGGCAAATGAAATTAACAATCTAATAGATTCTAACCTGGCCACTGGTGCAAAGGTTTCTGTATAGTCAATGCCTTATTGCTGACTATATCCCTGAGCAACCAGTCTGGCTTTGTTTCTGATGACTTCACCTTTCTCGCTCAGCTTATTTCTAAAAACCCATTTAGTTCCAATGATATTGAATCCTTTAGGTCTTGGAACCAGATCCCAAACATCATTCCTTGTAAACTAATTTAACTCTTCTTGCATGGCAATTATCCAGTCAGCATCTTCCAGAGCTTGATCAACAGAAGTTGGCTCAATCAAAGATACTAAACCAAATTGACATTCTGCATTGTTCTTCAGGAATGCTCTTGTTCTGATGGGATCATCTTTCTTTCCAATAATAACATCTTCTGGATGAGCAGAGTTAAGTCTAGAAGATCTTCTAATGGTTGGCTCTTCAGATATTTTGAGGTTCTCTAAAGACGCTGCAACTTGATCTTCTACTACATCCTTTCCTTTGGGTTCTTCATGATCTGAGTTAGATATATCTATATCTGCAAAATTCTCAAACTGCTTTGGCTTTTCATTGCCAAGCTTATCATCAAAATTGATATTGATTGATTCCTCAACTACCAGAGTTCCAGTATTGTATACTCTGTAGCCTTTTGAGCGTTCAGAATATCCAAGTAGAAAACACTTCTGAGCTTTAGAATCAAACTTGTTTAGATGATCTTTAGTATTCAGAATATAACGGACACATCCAAATGGATGGAAATATGAAATGTTGGGCTTTCTGTTCCTCCAAAATTCATAAGGAGTCTTATTTAGAATAGGTCTTATGGAGATTCTATTCTGAATATAACACGTTGTGTTAATTGCTTCTGCCCAGAAATGCTTAGCCATATTAGTCTCATTGATCATGGTTCTGGCCATTTCTTGTAGAGTCCTATTCTTTCGTTCTACAACTCCATTTTGCTGTGGAGTTCTAGGACAAGAGAAATCATGGGCAATACCATTTTCCTTGAAATAAATTTCAAAGAATCTGTTCTCAAATTCACCACCATGATCACTTCTGACTTTTATGATTTTGCATTCCTTTTCAGATTGGATCTGATTACAGAAGTCAAAGAACACATAATGTGACTCATCCTAGTGTTTTAGGAACTTTACCCAAGTCCATCTGCAATAGTCGTCTATAATGAACAATCCATATTTCTTGCCTCTGATTGATGCTGTTTTGACTGGGCCAAAAAGATCAATGTGCAGAAGTTCTAAAGGCCTAGAGGAAGAGACAACATTTTTAGATCTGAATGCAGGTTTTGAAAACTTCCCTTTCTGACATGCTTCACAAAGAGCATCTGATTTATATTTCAGATTAGGGAGTCCTCTGACCAGATTAAGTTTGTTAATCTGAGAAATCTTTCTTAAACTAGCATGACCTAATCTCCTGTGCCTGACCCACTGCTCTTCGTTAACAGACAGAAAGCAAGTAACCTTTTGATTCTTAAGATCTGAAAGATCAATCTTATAAATATTGTTCTTTCTCTTGCCTGTGAATAGGATTAAGCCATCCTTCTGACTAATAGCTTTACAAGACTTTTGATTAAAGATTATGTCATAACCATTGTCACTTAATTGACTTATGGACAATAAGTTATGAGCTAATCCATCTACTAAAAGAACATTAGTTATAGAGGGAGAGTTACCAATACATATGGTTCCTGAGCCAATGATTTTTCCCTTTTGATTCCCTCCAAACGTTACTTCTCCAGCAGATTTAAGTTCCAGGCTTTGGAACATAGACCTTCTTCCCGTCATGTGTCGTGAGCACCCAGAGTCCAGGTACCATGACATGTTTGTCTTTTGAGCTGTGAAGGAGATCTGCAACAGGAATTATCTTTTTCTTAGGTACCCACATTCTTTTGGGTCCTTTTGCATTAGTCCTTCTCAAGTTCTGATTGAACTGAGATTTCACATAAGATTTACCAGAATGTGTAACATTATATTTCTTTGTGTGTGTTATGTGGAAACTCTTAGAGTGTGATGTGAGCTTAATATCATGAGAGTGACCATACTTGAACTGTTCATACAAAGGTTTGTAATTGATAATCATCTTATCAACAGGTTCAAGTTTATATGGGGTTTCTCCCTCAAAGCCAATACCTATTCTCTTGTTTCCACTTACACCATATATCATAGAGGCTAGCTGACTTCTGCCTATACCTCTAGATAAGAACTTTCTGAAGCTCAAGTCATATTCCTTCAAAATATTGTTAGTGCTTGGAATAGACGATTCTGAACTTGAAGATGATTCAACATCTTTAGTTAATTTTAAAACTTTCTCTTTCAGTTCAGAATTTTCTATTTCAAGTCTCTTAGTTTCAAATTCAAAGAGCTTTTTAAGCTTTTTGTATTTGATACTAAGTTGAATCTTGACTTCCAGAAGTTCTGATAAGCTGGAAACTAGATCATCTCTAGTGAGTTCATAAAATACCTCATCAGAGTCTGAATCAGAAGTAGATTCTTCACCAGCATCAACTGTTGCCATGAGTGCTATGTTGGCTTGCTCATCTTCAAAGTCTGACTCTTGATCTGATGAATCAGAGTCTTCCCATGTAGCCATCAAGCCTTTCTTTTTCTCAAACTCCTTCCTGGGCTTTTCCCTCTAAAACTTGGGGAATTCACTCTTGTAGTGTCCAGGTTCTTTGCATTCATAGCACGTAACCTTCTTCTTGCTAGATCTTCTGAGTTCAGAAGATTCTACCTTTTCATGTCTCTTGAAGTTCTTGAATCTTCTCTGATTACTCTTCCAAAGTTGATTTACTCTTCTGGATAAGAGAGATAATTCATCTTCTTCTTCTTCTGACTCGTCAGATTCTTCTTCTTCAGCCTGAAAAGCGTTAGCATAGTTTTTATTTTTAGTTTTAATGCAATGGACTTACCTTTCTTTTGAGGCTCATTTGCATTCAGCTCAATTTCATGACTCCTTAAGGCATTTATCAGCTCTTCAAGAGACACCTCATTCAAATTCTTGTCAATCTTGAAGGCAGTCACCATGGGTCCCCATCTTCTGGGTAAGCTTCTGATAATCTTCTTTACATCATCAGCTTTGGTGTAGCCTTTGTCTAGCACTCTCAATCCAGCAGTCATAGTCTGGAATCTTGAAAACATTGCTTCAATGTTCTCATCATCTTCCATCTTGAATGCTTCATACTTCTGGATGAGAGCCAGAACCTTTGTCTCTTTCACTTGAGCATTTCCCTCATGAGTCATCTTTAGAGATTCAAAGATATCATGAGCTGTTTCTCTATTTGTTATTTTCTCATACTCATCATGTGAGATAGCATTTAACAATATAGTTCTTGACTTGTGATGATTCTTGAATTCTTTCTTTTGGTCATCACTCATAGCTTGTCTTGTAATCTTGACTCCACGAGCATTTACAGGATGTGTGTAACCATCCAACACTAAATCCCATAAGTCACCATCTTCACAAAGAAAGTAACTTTCAAGTCTATCCTTCCAATACTCAAAGTTCTCACCATCAAAGACTGGTGGTCTATTGTAACCATTGAAGCTACTGCTTCCATTGTTACCATTGTTTTGCTCATGAGTAGAAGTAGAAGTAGTTGTTTCAACCATTTTATGTTTTTCTCCCTGAATCTTTTCTCTAACACGGTTAAGTGTTTGCACCTAGAACCGACGCTCTGATGCTAATTGAAGGAGTGAAAAACACTTAGAAAGGGGGGATTGAATAAGGGTTCTTTCTCGAAAATGGTAGATAAAATAAATAACACAATTATTTTTATCCTGGTTCGTTGTTAACTAAACTACTCCAGTCCACCCCTGACAAGGTGATTTACCTCAACTGAGGATTTCATCCACTAATCAAACTAATTACAATGGTTCTCCACTTAGAAACACTCTAAGTCTTCTAGAGTATCCTGATCACACCTTGATCACTCTAGGAAATCCTTTTACAATCAATGTAAAATAAATATTACAAGAGATTCAAATGCTTCTAAAATAAGCTATAATCACAAAGTGATTTTTCTCTTAAGTTTAAGTTCTAACTCTCACTAAGATATTACAAAGTTGTGAGGTTAAAGATGAAGTTCTTCTTTGCTTTTGTTTGATTTCAGTTTAACAGCGTTTTGGTATTTTCACGTGAGAGAGTTGTTGCTGCTTATGAATCACAACTTCTATATATAGGCACTGAGGAAAAATGACCATTGGGAGCATTTAATGCATTGCGTGAATAGTACACTGCTGCATTTAATGTTTCACACTTTTGTCAACTACCTCGAGCCATGCTTTCACTGCTTTTACTGACTTTGCCTCTTGTAGCTTCTAACGTTCCTTTTGTCAGTCAGAGACTTGACATTATAGGCTTTTCATCTTGTACTTGCTTCTGAACTCAGAATATGTAGAATAGATGTTTGAATATCAGAGTCTTTAGCTTTGGTGCAAATACAACTTCTGTCTTCAGACTTCAGAAGTGCTTTGAGCGTGATACCATCAGAACTTCAGAGCTTTCCTTCTGACTTCCATCTTCTAATGCTTTCCAGATCATGTTCTTATTCTGCAGGACCATCTTCTGATGTCTTGCCAGACCATGTTCTGATGAAGCAATCCAGATCTTCTGGGTTAGAGCTTCTAAGCGCTGATTTTGTGCATTCTCTTTTATACTTTTCCTGAAATGGAAAACGTGAATAATTAGAGTACCACATTCTCTTATACAAAATTCATATATAACGTTATCATCAAAACTAAGAATATTGATCAGAACATTTCTTGTTCTAACACAATGTTCAACTAAAAAATAGGGATCTAGTTCCTTCTAAAACAAAAAAAAAAAGAGGAAGAAAATAGATTGTACTAATTCTAACACTGGAAAAAAGAGTTAAATGTTGCAACTGCCTTAGCAAAAGAGAAAAAACTTGAAATTCATTCACTCTAAAAAAAAACCTAAATTTAAGACATAAAAAATAAAGAAGTTCAAACACATATCCACAAAAAAAAACCTAAATCTAAACTTTGAATCAAAAGTAGAAACAATACCAAAATCAGTTAATCAATATGATGGAAAAAAGAAAGGCATTGTTGGACAAGAAAACCTAACATATATTTTGAAATTAACAACACATACGTTTATGATATGGCTGCTTCATCTTCAATCTTGCTTGTACACCTTTTTATCTTCCTGTCATATTAACATTAAATAGGTAACAATTCTAAAGAATAATGGCTAAACTTTAAACATGTGTCTTGACTACAGTTCAATTATGTTAGAAAATGACTAAGAAAGTGGAAGATGAAAACTCATTACCTCACTTGCGGTAGACGAAACAACGACCAGAAAAAATATACACAATAAAGATTCCTCAAAATCCGGTAAAAAAACTAAGAAGCTCATTGATGATATACAAGATTGAAACTGAGCATATCCAGCCCAAAGAGAAACTCCATGTTGGGGATAGAAATAACTCCATGTAGCCAAGTTGATAGCGCAAACGAGAGAGGGAGTGAAGAATCATAAGAAAAAATGAGAGAAAGAGAAGTGTTTTGTGAGCGAAAATTGATGTGTTTGAAAGGAAACAAAAAAGTTGAAGTATGTGTAAAAGCTTTTCCCGGCTAAAGAAGTGAAACTATGAAGATTTGAAAAATAGAAGTGCCACTTGGAGGAAAGCAAAAATATGATTGGGTAGTACAAATTTATTTAGTCAAATAAGTAAAAAGAGTATTGTATAGTGTAAATTTTATTTTGCTTAAAGGGTATTATAAGGTGTTTAGTGACATGTTCTAAGCTTGGGTAGATAGTTGACAGCAATAACCGTACAACGTACGGGTTAATATCTAGTGTAGGTTAAAAAAGAAATAATTTAACACAATTCTAATATAGGTAAATTAGTAGCTAAAGAAAAATGTAGATCCAATGAATATTAATAAATAATCTTGGTCAATTTCACTATTGGGTAAAAGAGAAAAAAATAGGTTAATTCCGAAATCCCTAAATGAGTAGATTGACCAAGGTAGATGCAATGAATGTTAACAACTATTAAAATTATAATGTTGATTAAAAGGGAATTGTTTCAACATTGGTAAATTTTTTATCACATACTAACATTACTAATTTTTATTACTTTTTATATTTTTTCTCTTTATGTTAATTAATTTATATTTTTGTTGACTCATTACGTTAATTATTTTATATCATGTTGATCAAAATTTAAAAGTTTCAACATTGGTAAATTTTTTATCACATACTAGCATTACTATTTTTTATTACTTTTTATTATTTTTCTCTTTATGTTAATTAATTTATATTATTATTGACTCATTGTGTTTATTATTTTATATCATCACTAATATTTAATTAATTATAAGATGATTTTAAAACCAGTACATAAGAAATGCAATTTTTTATTTCCTCAATTTTATTTAAGTCTATAAATTTCAAAGTCTATGTATTGATGGAATATCATATTTTTAATTCATTTGCATACACCTTAAACTCATAGTTCTCATATTTTCTTCTTTTTTTGTCTCAATGGTTTTCTCTATTAATCAAAATCAATCACGTGGTCATGATCCTGAGGATATCATTCAAATATGGTTTTACAATTGAATTTAGTGCTTTTCACGCAATACACCACTTAAAGGCACTAAAACTTGTTAGCTGTGTGATTCATTTATCACAGTCTCCAAGTGACTTGCGATTTCTACAAAGACTATATATATGTAACCTACACATTACTGAAGATGTGTTTAATGTGTTTATTAAGCATTGTAAAATGCTTGCAATGATTGACTTGATTCAATGTTCTACAATTAAGAAATTGAACTTATTGGTTAAAGAAAATAAACATTTTAGAAAATTGACAATCGATAGTTGTCGGGACTTAGAAGAGATTAAAATTGATTCACCAACTCTTCGTTCAATTTTTTATCAAGGAAGTTTCGTTGTGGTTCAAATTGCACAAGGGGTTCAGTTGTATGAGGCTTTCTTTAATTTTATACCTTCAAAAAATTGCATGCAATCTACTCAGCTTGAAGCTATAGTTAATGATCTCTCCCAAGTCTCCATTCTCACCACTACACATCTACTTATTGAGGTATATACAAATATATTACTTGTTCTATTTGGATTTATGTTAAAAAAAATATTTTATTTGTTCGCGTATAGATATTAATATGTAATATATCTATATACATTTATTATTTATATCAATTGATTTTTTATTATTAGATAAAAATCATTAAACTTTGTCATTTCAGGTTATAACTGCAAGCATTCGAGATGGTGTATTTCGAGACACACAATATTCTTTTGTGAAACTGAGAGAACTTCATTTGATCATGGATGGAGGAATATTTTGTAATCCATATGATATTACCATGTTTCTCAAAATTTGTCCATCCTTGATGAAATTGTACATTGATGTAAGTACTACAAATTAATTTTCAACTATTTTGATAGCATAAAATCTGAAAATAAAAAAATAAAGTATTATATATATATATATATATATATATATATATATATATATATATATATATTTGTGTGTACTTTTAATATCTTAAGTAATTTATGTTATTATTTTTTTGAGTCTGACTTTAAACTATTTGTGCAGCTTGATTACCTGATTGATCTTTAAATGTATTGGGAAATGCACCAGAAACACTTACTTGACAACTGCAGTCACAAATTTAATAATCTCAAAGTTGTAGTCCTCAGAAGTTTTAAGTTTCTGTCTTCTGAACTTGATTTAGTAAAGATTATTTTGCAAAGAGCAACAATTTTAGAGTGTTTGGATTTTTATCCACCAAAAACTATGGGTCTTAGCATGTTAAATAGAGAAGATGCACTAAAATATGAAAAATTATTTGGCTCTTGGAGAGCATCGACAAGAGCCATAGTAAATTTACATGGAAGTTATGTTCAAAAGAATTTCCCAAGTCCAACTCATGCAAAATATTGGATAGATGATCTCCAACATAACTCAGAGAAGTCATCCTGATAACTCATTTGGGTCTCGTTTTTAAGAGAAGCCTCAATATTCATGTCATCTACCGAAATTTCTTTAAACTGTTTTTGAGCCGCCTTGTACATAATTGAGTTTAAGTTCTACATTTATAGTTCTACATGGTTAATACTTTTCATTAATATAAGTAATTAAATATGCATAGTGTTTCTCATGCTTTTGATTCGGTTACAATAGGCATTGACATTCCTGTCCATGTTTTACCTTTATTGTTCAATAAATGAGTGAGCATAAAGACCTTTTCATTAACAGTAGAAAGTAAACCAATACGTACCTCAATTATTAGCAACATAATTAATAATCTCCTTGCTTATGTATCTATAACACCTTTCATATAAACAAAATAAGTCAGCTGCATTGTTTAACAATTAAACTCTAAACCCTAAACCCTAAACCCTGTTTTGACTAACATATTAACTCAAATATATTAACTCAAATGGTTAATAAATTTTGAATTAAATCTTGTAAGAGAATCAATATTCGAGTCATGACTAAAAAATAATTTATCCTATTTATTTACTTTTCTACTGAATATTTAATTATTAGAAGAATAGATAAAAAATATATAACTCTTTTTTGTTTGAGTGAAATTTTATTGAAACATAACATTGTTTTGACTTACATATTGTTGAGTGAAGCCAGGGCCGGTCCCGTAATTTTAGAGGCCTTGAGCAAATATCAAATTTTTATATTTTAATTTTCATTAT